>NC_057812.1:255510870-255630387 GCF_018294505.1 Triticum aestivum | reverse complement strand
CCGCCGCCTCCCGGCCGCTCCGCCGCCAAGCCGCCTCCTCCACGCCGGCGAACCGCCCCGGCCGGCCCCTTCCATCTCCGGCGAGCTCCTTCCCCGACGACTCCGGCGAGCTATAGTACCCCGACGAACCTCGTAATCCGCGCCGTCCGGATCTGGATCTGAGATCCCGTTTGGGTTGACTTTCTCCCGAAACCCTAGTTCATATGCTCCTGTTCATCGCATCGTAACTTTGCATCCGTAACTCCGGTTTGGGCATATAGCATATCAAAATGTTCGTCTCAGAGATTAGAACATTTCATTCCATTGCATCATTTTCATTTGAGTTCATCTTGATGCCCGAAATGCCGTTAGAAGAGGGCTACTTGAGTTAATTGCCAGATCTGCTGCTCCATTTAGATATTTGTCATTTTTGCCATGATTATTGTGTGCATGATATGCCCATGAGCTCTACATATGTTTTGTTAAGGGTTTTGCCATCTTCCCAGAGGTGCAACCCATGTATTTTTGTGATGTGTGTGGTGACTAGCACAAGCTTGCAAAGTGAGGCACTTGGTAATGCTGATTTCAGGGACTTAGCATTTCCACTAAGTCCTTGACCTTTTTATCTCTTATGGCCATATGTTCATGTTGTTTCCTAGTGATCCATGCCTCTTTCGAGGATGATCAGTAAGGATGTTTTGTTAATCTTGTAGTGCTCTATCCATCCATGTATTTGGTTGAAATCATGGAGCACCCTAGCTTGAGTCAATCGAGCTCTACTTTTGCTACTTCGTGAATCTGGGCAGATTGTCTAGTTGTTAGCGATTTTGCCGAGGATGTTGTAGTTGATCCGTGCATGCTATGCTATTGTTCTTGCCATGTCTAGCTTGCATTTTGTGTATTCTCGATGAGTCTAGGCTTAGCTTGTCATGACTTGCTCTGTAGTGAGTGCATCGAGCTCGTAAACATGCCTACTTGATATCTGTTTTCAGCATGCTCCAGTTTTCACTAAGTCTGTGATCTGATTATGTTTTTGCCATGTTCACATGCTTGCAATTGTATTTTCTGATCCCTTTTGGTTCAAGGTCACTAAGAGACTTTTGTTAAGCTCTTTGAGTAGCTCCATGCCATGCTTTACTTTGCCATGTTCAGGTCCTGTAGCATGTAGTTTTGTTGCTCCGACGTGTGCTATCTGATCTGAAATTCCAGACAAGTGTTAATTTCACCAAGTCTGAGATCTGTTTACCATATGCATTTTTGCCATGCTTGTTTGAACCTGTTAATGGATGAATTGGCCGTGGCTCAGTGCTAGACTTTTGTTAAGCATCATGAACGCATCCCTGCCATGTATTTTGTTGCCATGTTTGGGTGTTGTAGCTTGTTCATCTCTTTGCATTTAGATGGCTACTTGCTATAAATCGCAGACCGGTGTCATATTTGAATTGCTTGCCATTTCCAAACCGTAACTCTGATTTCGGCGTTCTTTATATCGTTTTCAAGCGATTTCATCTCATCTTTCCAGTGGAACACTTGGATACCCAAGTTGAAGCCAGGTTCATGCATCCCTTGTCAAATCTTGCATATGCATCCCGCATCGCATCCCGCATAGCATACCATCCTTGCATCATATTGTTTGATCCTTGCACGTGGTTGATTGTGTCCTTGTTGCTTGTTTGTCTTGTTTGGGTAGAGCCGGGAGACCAGTTCGCTAACGAGGAGCCCGTTGAGTTTGCTTTCGAGGATCCAGTCAACTCTGACAACTTTGCAGGCAAGATGATCATACCCTCGAAATCACTACTATCTTTGCTTTGCTAGATGCTCGCTCTTTTGCTATGCCTATGCTATGATGCCTACCACTTGCTTTCAAGCCTCCCAAATTGCCATGTCAAACCTCTAACCCACCATGTGCTAGCAAACCGTTGATTGGCTATGTTACCGCTTTGCTCAGCCCCTCTTATAGCGTTGCTAGTTGCAGGTGAAGATTGGAGACCGCTCCTTGTTGGAACTTTATTTACTTGTTGGGATATCATTATATTGCCATGTTATCTTAATGCATCTATATACTTGGTAAAGGGTGGAAGGCTCGGCCTCTCGCCTAGTGTTTTGTTCCACTCTTGCCGCCCTAGTTTCCGTCATATCGGTGTTATGTTCCCGAATTTTGTGTTCCTTACGCGGTTGGGTTATAATGGGAACCCCTTGATAGTTCGCCTTGATTAAAGCTTTTCCAGCAATGCCCAACCTTGGTTTTACCATTCGCCACCTAGCCTCTTTTCCCCTTGGGTTTCCAGAGCCCGAGGGTCATCTTATTTTAAACCCCCCCCCGGGCCAGTGCTCCTCTGAGTGTTGGTCCGAACCAGGCAGCCTGCGGGGCCACCTCGGGGAAACTCGAGGGTTGGTTTTACTCGTAGCTTGACCTATCTGAGTGTGCCCTGAGAACGAGATATGTGCAGCTCCTATCGGGATTTGTCGGCACATTCGGGCGGTGTTGCTGGATTTGTTTTAACCTGTCGAAGTGTCTTGAAGAACCGAGGTACCGAGTCTGATCCGAACGTCTCGGGAGGAGGTCTATTCCTTCGTTGACCATGAGAGCTTGTCATGGGCTAAGTTGGGACTCCCCTGCAGGGATTTGAACTTTCGAAAGTCATGCCCGCGGTTATGGGCAGATGGGAATTTTGTTAATGTCCGGTTGTAGATAACTTGAACCTTAACTTAATTAAAATGAATCAACAGTGTGTGTTACCGTGATGGTCTCTTCTCGGCGGAGTCCGGGAAGTGGACACGGTGTTGGAGTAATGCTTGCGCAGGTTGTTCTCTAGTTTCTCGCTCGTGCTTTGCCTCCTCTTCTCGCTCTCTTTTGCGAATAGGATAGCCATCATATTTGCTAGTCGCTTGCTGCAGCTCCACATATTTACCTTGCCTTACCTATAAGCTTAAATAGTCTTGATCGCGAGGGTGCGAGATTGCTGAGTCCCTGTGGCTCACAGATTACTATTACACCAGATGCAGGGCCTGATGATTCCGCTCCAGGTGACGCGCTCGAGCTCAAGTGGGAGTTAGACGAGGACTCTCAACGATACTATGTTTCCTTTCCTGATGATCAGTAGTGGTGCCCAGTTGGGGGTGATCGGGACCGTGTCGCATGTTGGGTTATCTTTTATTTTGGCGCCGTAGTCGGGCCATGAGTGTTTGGATGATGTAATGTTATTTATGTACCTTGATTGACGTGGCGAGTGTAAGCCAACTATGTTATCTCCCCTTTTATTATCTATGTTACATGGGATGTTGTGAAGATTGCCTAACTTGCGACATATGCTTTCAATGCGATTATGCCTCTAAGTCGTGCCTCGACACGTGGGAGATATAGTCGCATCGAGGGTGTTACACTCTGCTTCCTCCTTGGTGTACATGGTGACTCGAGGGGAGTCGAACTCTATGTCTGTTGGGATGACGGCTTCGGCACCGTAGACGAGGAAGAAGGGTGTGAAGCCGGTTGACTTGTTTGGAGTCGTGCGCAGGCTCCAGAGGATGGTTGGCAACTCATCAAGCTAGCAGCCTGCCGAGCGCTCCAGAGGCTCGACCAGCCGGGGCTTGATGCCGGACAGGATTAGGCCATTTGCTCGCTCTACCTGGCCGTTGGACTGCCGATGGGCAACAGACGCTAAGTCCAGTCGGATGCCCTGCGTCGCATAGAAACGGGCCAAGGCACCTTTGGCAAAATTTGTGCCGTTGTCGATGATGATGCTGTGCCGTATGCTGTACCGAGTTGTGATGTCGGAGATGAAGGTCACAGCGATCGGACCATTTAAACTCTTGATTGGCTTTGCTTCTATCCATTTGGTGAACTTGTCCACTGCAACAAGTAAATGAGTCAAACCACCTCGTGCCGTCTTGAATGGTCCGACCATGTCCAGGCCCCAAACAGCAAAGGGCCAGGCAATAGGAATAGTTTTGAGTGTCGAAGCCGGCTGATGAGGCTTAGAGCGGAACTTCTGGCACCCCTTGCATTTTTGGACTAAAGACTTGGCGTCTTCAAGAGCAGTCGGCCAGAAGAAGCCATGGTGGAAAGCTTTGGCGACGAGTGCTCTTGAAGCCGCATGGTGGCCACATTCGCCTTGATGGATGTCTTTGAGGATTGCTTGGCCTTGCTCTGGCTCCACACATCGCTAGTGAATACCAGTGACGCTGCGCCTTACGAGCTCTCTATTGATGATGGTGTATGCTGCCACCCAGCGTTGTACTTGCCGAGCCGAGATCTCATCGGCTGGCAGCTCTTTGTTCACCATGAATTTGAGGATGGGCTGGGCCCATGAAGGTGCCGCGATTTCCGCAACAGCCAAGACTGCGACTTGGACGAGGGTGGCTGGGCGAGGAGGTGGCGGGTTGGAGTCGGCAGCCGCTTGTTGTGTCGATGAAGTCCCCGGGCGGGTTGGTGCAGTCCCCGGGCCGGGCTCTAAAGTCTCCGGGCCGAGCTCTGAAGTCTTTGGGCTGACCGCCGCAGTCCCTGAGCTGGGTGCGACTGCCACGACTCCCGTGCCGTCCGCCGGAATACTCATGCCATCTGCGGGGGCTCTTGAGTCGGATCCGGCTACTTCAGGAGGAGCCGGTACGAAGATGGAGTCTGACTCCAGTGATGGCCTGACGGACGGCTTGAGGAGGCGCTGGAGGGCAACGCCGGACGGTATCGCCTGACGGGTGGAGCCGATTCGCGCCAGGGCATCTGCTTGGTCGTTGTCGTTTCTTGGTACATGGAGAAACTCACACCCCTCAAAATATCCGCTGAGTTGTTGTACGAGGAAGCGGTAGCTTGCCATGTTTGCGTCCTTGGCGTCCCAATCGCCTGGCGACTGCTGGACCACCAAGTCGGAGTCACCATAGCACAGGATCCAGCGAATGCCGAGCTCTTTGGCTAGCCGGAGCCCGTGAATGAGTGCCTCGTACTCGTCGACGTTGTTGGAGGCGGCAAAATAGATTTGCAGCACATACTTGAGCTTGTCGCCCTTGGGAGAGGTGAGGACGATGCTGGCTCCCAAGCCGGTGCGTGTCTTGGAGCCGTCGAAATGCATTCGCCAATGGGTGGAGTCGGGCGCTGGCGGTAGATACTGGGTTTCGGCCCAGTCGACAAGGAAGTCGGCCAGCGCTTGTGACTTGATGGCAATGCGAGGTTGGTAGTAGATGGTGTAGGGGGCCAAATCTATGGCCCACTTGGCCACTCGTCCCGAAGCGTCTCGGCTGCCGATGATCTCGGCTAGAGGAGCCGTGCAGACCAGAGTGATTGGATGTTCTTGGAAGTAAGGCTTCAATTTCTTGGCGGCAAAATGCACACCATAGCACATCTTCTGGTAGTGGGGGTAGTTTTGCTTGGAGGTCGATAGTACTTCACTCAAATAATATACTGGTCTCTGAACTGGTAGTGCTTTGCCTTCCTCCTTGCGTTCTACTACAATGACTGTGCTGACCACTCGGCTGGTGGCGGCAATGTAGAGGTGCATGGGCTCCTTAGGAGTCGGAGCCGCCAGGACAGGTGGAGTAGCCAACATCTTCTTTAGTTGGACAAATGCTTCGTCCTCCTTGTGGTTCCACTCGAAAAAAGTGGTCTTCTTCATGAGTTGGTACAGGGGAAGAGCCTTCTCGCCCAGCCGACTGATGAATCGGCTGATGGACGCCAAATAGCCGGTTAATTTTTGTACGTCCAGCAGTCGGCTGGGTACCTCCATCCTTTCAATTGCCTTGATCTTCACAGGGTTGCATTCTATGCCGCGTTCGGAGACCAGGAAACCAAGGAGCTGGCCGGCTGGTACTCCGAAGACGCACTTCTCTGGGTTGAGCTTGATCTGAAATTGGCGCAAGTTCTCGAAGGTCTCTTTGAGGTCTTCCAGCAGTGTTCCACGCTTCTCCATTTTTGCCACCACATCGTCCACGTAGACATGAGCATTTCTGCCGAGCTGCTTGAGGAGGCACTTCTGCATGCATCGTTCGAAGGTGGCGCCGGCGTTCCTCAAGCCGAACGTCATGGTTAGGTAGTAGAAAGCTCCAAACGGCATGATGAAGGCAGTCTTCAGCCTGTCGGCTGGGTTTAACTTGATCTGGTGATACCCTGAATATGCATCCAAGAAACTCAACAGCTCGCATCCGGCTGTGGAGTCTATCACTTGGTCGATCCTTGGCAAAGCGAACGGGTCCTTGGGGCATGCTTTGTTGAGGCTAGTGTAGTCAATACACATTCGCCATTGCTTGTTCTTCTTCAGTACCAAGACCGGGTTGGCCAGCCATTCTGGGAAGAATACTTCCATGATGAAGCCGGCTGCAAGCAGCCGAGCTATCTCTTCTCCAACAACTCTCCTCTTCTCTTCTGACAAGCAGCGCAAAGGCTGTCTGATTGGTTTGTCATCAGATCGGACGTGTAATTTGTGCTCGGCGAATTCCGTCGGGACACCTGGCATGTCCTTGGGGGACCATGCAAAGATGTCTCGATTCTCATGGAGGAAATCGACGAGCTCGCCTTCCTATTTGCTGTCGAGGTTGGCACCTACGACAGCGTACCTCTCTGGGTGCTCTGGGTCCAAAGGTATCTTCTTTGTTTTCTTGGCCGGCTTGAACGAGCCCTAGCTTCCGACTCTCTGGGATCAGGCGACATCTCCGGCTGTTTGCTTGCCATCGCCACAACTCGATCTAGCAGTCGCTTCTCAGCTGCGATCACGAGGCACTCGGCCAGCCGACTGCTCTCTGATGCGCAGGCGGACGACTTCTTGTAGTCGCCATTTATGGTCAGGATCCCCTTGGAACTTGGCATCTTCATATTGAGGTAGGCAAGTGGGCGACGGCCATGAACTTGGCCAGGGCTGGCCGGCCAAGCAGCGCATGGTATGGGCTCTCTAGGTCCACCACCTCGAACCATATTGACTCTCGGCGGAAATGATCTTTGTCTCCGAAGAGGACATCGATCAAGATCTTGCCGATTGGCATGCAGGAAAGGCCAGGAACTATGCCGTGGAACACCGTCCGGCTGGACTGCAGTTGCCTCTGCCTGATTCCTAACTTCTCCATGGTGTCTTTGTACAAGATGTTGATGTTGCTGCCGCCGTCTATCAGGACTCTGGAAAAGCGAGCAGCTCGCTTGTTCGTGGCAAAGGTGGCATCCAAAACCAAAGCATAGGAGCCAGTCTGGGCATTACTTCGGGGTGGTCAGCTCGACTCCAGCTGACGGGCTTCTTAGACCAGTGCATGAACTCTGGGGCGTCAGTTGCTACTGCATTCACCTCATGCTGCTGCAGTCGCCTGCTGCGTCGATCGTCGGCCACACTGGTGAACACGACATATGCTCCCTGCTCTTCTGGGTACTCGTCTTGTACTGCGTCGACTGGCCTGACCGCCGGCTGCTCGGGCGGAGGAGGCGGCTGCCCCGCAGATGGGGGAGGCAAAAGTCCGTCTCCCTTGGCTATCCTAGTGAGCCAGTGGCATTTCCGAGTGGTGTGGTTGGACGGCTTCGCGCCACTGTGGAACTTGCAGGGTCCATCTAGAGTCTGCTCATATGAGAAAGCCGGTTGCCAACTAAGCTTGCCGCCCTTCTGGCGTTTGGGCGGGGGCTGCCATTCTGGCTGCTGATTTTCGACTATCGCCACCTGCCGGCTGATGGAAGTCAGGGGTGGGGCTTTGCTCTTGTGGTCGCTCTGCGGTTGACGCCGACTGGTGTCTTCGGCCGGGGTCCGGGGAGCCTGAGGAGCCACCTTGCCAGTTGCGCTAACTTGAATCTCCGTCTTCATGGAGGAGTCAGCCGTGGAGTACTTGTCTGCTATGATTAGCAGCTCGTCGAGGGTTTCCGGCTCGTCACAGAGAAGCTTGTGCTTGAGGAGGGTGCCCTCTCGGCATCCCGCGGTGAAGTACTCGATGTCCTGCACCTCGTGCACGCCTTCACAGGAATTGCGAAGCTCGGCCCAGCGCGTGAGGTAGTCGCGGGTTGACTCGCTGGGGCCCTGTACACACAAGGAGAGCTGGCGAGGCTTGGGAGGCCGCTTGTACGTACTGGTGAAGTTGCGGACGAAGGCATCAGTGAAGTCGACCCAACTGTTGATGATGCGGGGCCTTAAGCTGTTCAGCCAAGTCCGGGCCGTGCCTTGGAGCATAAGCGGAATGTACTTCACAGGAACACGCTTGTTGCCATTTGCTATGCTGACGGCTGTGGAGTAGTCGACCAGCCAGTCCTCCGGCTTCACGGAGCCAGTGTATTTGGGTGTGTCTCTGGGGAGCATGAACCCCTTGGGGAAGGGGTCGCCTCGGATGCGGGGGCCGAAACACGGTGGACCCAACTCGTCTTCTTCTTCAAGTGCCAGTGATCGATGGAGACGGTCGATCCGGTGGCGGGCGTCATTCTCTCCGACTCCCTCTCGGCGGCCAAGGCGGTCGCCGAGCGTCGGGGAGACTCGCCTTTCCCTCTGAGTGGGAGGTGGCGGACAGTCATCCCGTCGTTCCGCTGTTCTTGGGCGACCGTCTCGGTCACGCTCTATGGTGATGCGAGTCCGACTGCGGCTGGTAGTCGGCTTCTTGTCTTTTCTTCCGCGGACGCTGGCAGTTGGCGTCCGATACTCCGTGCCTTGGTCTCGGCACGGAAGCAGGTTGTCATTCCATCGGCGCGGTGCATCCGTGTGGCAGCCAGCCTCGTTCTGCTCAGCAGCCGCGTCAAGGAGTCGCTAGACGCGCTCCATCATCAAGCGAAGTTCTTCGCCCTTGAACTTGTCCAGCTCGTCCGCCGCCTCCTGGGCGGCTCGAATGTTCTCCGCGGGCGTGGCGTAAATGGGGCGATTCGCCCCGAACAGATCGGCGATAGCCGCGCCGCGCTGCTGGACCGTGCCAAGGCGGCTAGGCCCAGCCGCAGCTGGCGTGCCGCCCACAACGCCGTCCATCTCGCATTGCTAGGCTTCTGACAAGCGTCTCATGCTGGCCAGCTTTTTGGCGCCTTCGACTAGCTCAAGGCGGCGTGCCTCCAGCGTCTCGGCGTCGGCATCTTCAGGGATGGGCGCTGCCAGGTCTTGCAGCGCCGCGTGGAGCGGGTCATAATCACCCCCGCCGGAGTGCTCACCATGATCGATGACAAGCACTTCCGTTACGGTGCTTCTGCCGCTCTCCGCGCGAGGAAGCGGCTCGTCGTGGACCACCACGTTGGCGGGGAACGTGTCAAGCAACACGGTGTCGGAGTCGACCAACATCGTATCAGTGGAGCCTACGGACTCCAAGTCCCCAGCTGGCTCGCTGGCGACATGGAGTTGATCGAGGAGGCCCACGAGGAGGCTCTCGGGGCCGCCTGTGCCCACGTCGGATGCAGGCTCGTCGGAGAGGCGGACCTCGCCTACAAGATCGGCGAGGCAACTGGCCGCGTAGGCGATTTCAGCGCCATGCAGCGCGTCGGCGCAGACTCCGTCTGGCGTGTCGGGCTGGCTGCGCTCGCCAGGGAGGAAAAGGGTTCCCATCCAGAACAGGTCTCCGGACGACGGTGCACCAGGCCCCACGGTGGGTGCCAAATGTCGGGGGTTGGGTGTGACATATGCCAATGGATGGCTTATCATGGTGGGGGTGAGTAGAACGTCGCCGGTGCCTGGAAACGGGATGAGGCGTAGACACGAACGCCGGCATACTTTACCCAGGTTCGGGCCTCTCCTAGGAGATAACACCCCTAATCCTGCTCTGCGGGGTCTCCGCATGATCACTAAGGCAAAGTGAGTACAAAGGTGCTCCTCGAGCTGTATCTGTGGACAGGAGGAGGCTAGGCTAGCTCTCCCCCTTCTCTAAGGTCTAGTCTAGTTCTAATGAATTGGAACCCTTTGCATGGGTGCCCTGGGGGTTTATATAAGCCTACCCCCAGGGGTACAACAGTAAACTGTAGGGACGCAGGGCCCAATTGTTAGTCTCTTCGCCTACGGGCCCTCCTGCCGACTGCTGGGGCCCGCCGATTGGTGGGCCCAGCCGACTGGTCGGGTACGGAGCCGACAGGCCGCATCCGCCACTGGCGGGTCCTGCCGGCTGCCGATTACTGTAGCCGTGCCTCTAATGACGCAGGCTTGGTCATGGGGTCGTGGCTACAGTCCTGCCGCCTGGCAGATGTTTACTGTAGCCACTCCCCGTCTCGTCTGGTTAATGGCGCGGGAAACCAATAGGAGGGGCAGGCCGACTCCCGGGGACTGGCTCCCTACTGGTTCGACTTGTGGCGCTCTTGCCGTCTTCTGGACTCTCACTAACTGGTGGGGCCCGTCTTCTGTGGATCATACCGTCAGACCATCGTGGGTACAGGACTCCGCCCACTATTGCTGGCGTCAGGGATGGCATGGCAACAGTGTCGTGCCAGACGGGGATCTCCGCTGGTACAGCGCACTGTGCCCTGGCCATTCCCCGAAAAAGGGAGAGAGTGGGCTTCACCGTCGCCACTCCCTGTCCCATCCCCCCTGATGAGGGCATGGGCTTTGCTGGTTTCGGGGGCCGACTTCCCGTGGTCAGCGACTCAGGAAGCCACCATTCGGAGTCGCCGGTCTCGGTCTCATTCGTAGGACTCGGACACTTATGGACAGTCGGCCATTCCTTTAGCCGCCCTCCTGAAGTCGGCTCTCCGTCCGTGTCTTGAGGGGCGCAGTCATCCCCGATGTCTTGAAAGGCTATGGTCCTCGGGTTAGCCTACCCGTGGCCCATTACTCCAACAGTTTCCAAACTTTCCCTTTTACATACTTAATTAAGGACGCTAAAAATTCCTGAACGTTCGGGATTTATCATTTGCGTCCCGAAACTAATGAGATCGCCTTACGAAACAAAAATTATACTCCTTCTAAAAGCCACGGCGCTCGCAGGAGCGCTTGCGGCGCGCCACGAGTGCCCTGGTGCGCGGCCGTTTCCCAGCGCGCCGACACGACGCCTCTTCCTCAGCCTCGTAACTCACGAGGTGCTGATTGGCGGCTTGCCGGCGGGCGAGCGCGATCTCACCGGTGTGGTGATCCGGCACCAACAGGTACTCCTCCTCGCTGGAAGTGTGCACCCAGTCCACGTACCGCCAAGCGTAAATGAGGCACTTGGGCCCGACTGCACTCAGGGCGTCGGCACGGGCGTCCTCCGCCACCCTCACGGCCCTCGCACGAGCCTTCTGCAAAAGAGCCAATTGCCTGACTCTCTTGGACGCGACATCGGCCTCCCAGGCAGCTTGTTCCGCGGTGCGCTTCTCTTCCTCGGCCTTTTTCTCCACCTCTATTTTGGCGCGCTCTGCTGGAGGCAAAGCCTCCCACAAGGCGACATCCATTTCTTTCCAAAGCTCCTCAAGGCTGGGGGGGTCGGCGGGCGGCGCGGCGTTCTCCTTGTGGCGGGGAGCCGACGCGTCCTTCGGTGCATGTGCTGGCGAGATTGGGAACGCCGACGCATCCACCTCGACGCGTCGCGGAGAGGAGCGGAACGCCGACGCGTCCTCCTCGACTAGTGGCGGCAAGGAAGGGAACGGCGACGCGTCGCATAGCGGCGAGGAGCGGAACACCGACGCGTCCTCCTTGACTAGTGGCGGCATGGAACAGAACGGTGACGCGTGACGGTCCGTGCGGTGCAGCGAGGGGCTCCTAGGGCTTGGGAGGGGCGATGCCATGGTGGTCGATGTGAGAGAGAGGGGGAGGAGATAGCGATGAACGTGAACATGAGGGGGAGGAGATAGCGGTGTCGTGGGAGGCGCAGTATTTATAGCGAGCAATGGCACACCTACATAAGATATGGACTGAGCTGGACTGACTTAACTGCCGGTCCAGTTGCGTCACTGACATGTGGGCCAGACCCCTGTTGGGCCCATATGTCAGTGACCGAATGCACCTGTAGTTAAGTACCATCTACGTGGGCATATTTGTTGGAGTAAATTACGGGGGAGCAAAGGGGTGGAAATATTGCTGGTCACAACGGATTGGACGAGCGTGGGGGGAGGAGAGTCATGCATGCAGATTTTTTCACACGGGGTGGAGTGGTGGGACCGCCGGAGCGAGAAGGAGAGTTTGGCAGGCATATTGTTTCCACACATGGAGAGGAAAAAATTTGGAGACGAACGGGCTTCCTGCAGGTATGGGGAACGGTGCGTAATAAGTCATCTTGCATGCCGGGCTAGGTATAGTCTCAAGTCATTAAAAACAAACACACCCCACACATGTTCATATTTCAAGGTGCACTAAATTATTGCATGCGATGATTAAGGCTGGCCATAATGGTGGTATCTTAGCTGGTATCATGCACAAGGGAATAGCAAACATGCTGATGTGGCAAAGAATTAAAGAAGAGAGGGGAGTTAGAGTAACTAGTGTTCATGCATGCATTGGTAAACACATTTTTTTGTGGAGAACGACTGCACTAGTTGAGTACTTTTGCAGACATCAAAAACTATTCCACAGTGTGTCAACATTCACAATGTCAAATCAATATTTTTACACTCATTATAAAACGTACTTCTTATACTCATTATAATCAGTACTCCCTCCGTCTAGGTGAGCAAGTCATCTTAGATTGTGCACTATGACCAAGGAGGAGGGGAAAATGAGATATCTTAATGTTTATTTGCTAATTAATAGCATTGCATGCAATGAACTAACCACTGCATGTCGTGTTTGGTAGTCTCAAGTCATTAAAAGTATGCACACCCACATCTCCTATTGGTTGATATGTCAAACAAGAAACGAGGTAGAAGTTAATGCACCACGCCTAAGTGTTTTGGGAGTATTGTAGATATTGATATTTTTAGTATAAATTTGGTCGTGGGATTTCATTGATGCCTGTCAATGCGTTGACAGGTCTGCTATGCGTGACCTGAAGATGAAAGCGTTGAGCATCTCGAAGTTGATCAACAATCTTCAATTTTCAAAGATTAGCCGTTCGGCCAATAAGGTGGCACACTTAACCGCTAAGTATAGCTTTGACAATAGATTAGATGGTATTCTTGTAAATAACGTACCGCCCTGTGTGGTGAATATTGTATCGAATGATTGTACTAGTGTGGCTGGTTAATTAATATAAGGTGGTGTTCAAAAAAAGTATAAATTTGGTCAAACACTTTGCAAACGGTTGACGGGAGTAAAAAGGACCAGAGGGAGTATCATGCATGCGGAGTAGGCAAAAAAATTGCTTGTCTAAAAAAAGGCAAAAAAATTGCTCATTTATAGTCGGTCGAAGTCTCAAAGGGCGCGACCGCGCGAGGGAGGCGAAGGTCGTGGGAGGCGCGACGTTTGACGGAATTAAGTGAAGTTACATCCACGCGCCGACATGGCATGCGAACAGGCAGAAGCTATACCGTCAGGCCTACGATATGGGTCTAGTAGACATGACATCTAGTGGGTCCCGCATAGTTCTCGAGAACTCTTCGGGGGCTTGCAGCCGTTTATCCATCGGGCAAGCCAGCAACCCCACGCCGTTCGCACGCCCTACTCGTCCCCGTCTTCTACCTTACAACAGTTCGCTCCCAGTCGTCCCGTCCTTTCACATTAGTTCGCTCCCAGTTTTTTTTTGCGGGGTACAACAGTTCAACTTCTCCTAACCCTCCTCCAAAATCCATGGCCTCCCAAATCTCCATGGTCGCCGCTAAGTACCAGGTTAGAGCCATCACTGGCGATCAGTTCATCGTCATCTACACACGTCGATCCGAGACGGTGAAAGCATGGCTTGCTCGGTTCCTACGCATGTTCAACAGTTCAACGGATGAGTGGGTCACTGGGCTAGATGTTGAGTACACCACAGTCCTGGGACGAGATAAGGATCTAAAGGACGAAGAGAGGAAGAAGCCCGCCGTGATCCAGGTTTGCGTACATAACGTTTGCTTGGTCTACCACATATGCCATGCCAATGTTGAGTGCCAGGATTTTAAGAACTTCCTCAAGGACAAAAGAGTGAAATTCCTGACTGTAGGCTTTAAGAACGACAGTGATGTCCTACGTCGGATAGGTCTCGTTGTAGGCCAGCCCTTCGATCTCCAGAAGGCAAGCCTAGTGTCCTCCTCTCAACCTTCAATGCTGACCCTGGCAGCAGCCATGATTGATCCTTTGTATGCTAAACTGAAAAAACCTCATCACGAGTTTCATCATGCATGGGAGTCGAAGACATTAGATGAAGATCACGTCCTGTACGCAGCAATGGATGCCTACCTTTGTTTAAATATCTATAAGGGTTGGATGAAGAAGAGCCCAGTGTCCGGTTCAAGCAAAGACGCGTCGACGAAGAGGAAGAGGAAGAGGGACGAGGACGAAGTCGAGGATGTGGACTCGGACTCTAAGTAGGTGGCAGTGTCGTCGCTCATGCTAGTTCTACTGCAGTGTCAAGCGGACTAGTTGCTTATTAGTTTATTTTCAAGGGTGTGTTGTGCTGAGGCCCCAGCAGAACTATGTTTATGTTCTTTCTCGTTATTTGAACTCTTTAGTACGTACAATAGTACTAGTACTATGTCTTACTACTGTTCTTCTTGCAGTTGGTACTACTACTTGTATCTTCGTGTTCCTACTATACTTAATACGTTCGTACTAGTAGTATAATTTGGGCCAGTCGATTTGTGAAAGAAGTTCGACGGAGCGAAGGAAGAAGACGACAGAAGAGGTGGAAGAAGCCCTTCTAGCCATCCATGTTGCATCAAACGGCTCACATGAGTCGACTGACCCAAATTGCTCCTTCAGATTGCACGATCCACGTGGCATTCAAGGTCTCGAAGGTAGATTCCGCGTCCGCACCCGGTTTGCGGGCTCGACGCGCGCGCGACCGGCTTCCGCCGCGACAGCCACCATGCGCGCCTCCTCCACGCGGGCGGAGACGACAATGACACGCTAGTTCCTCCTCGCCGGCGTGCTGGAGCACACGCTCGTCCTCCTCTTCGTACGCTGCGTGCATACACGTAGCTCCACCAGCTGCTCGCGTGCTTGGCAGCACGGCGGCATCACGAGGAGGGACTGCAGACGACATGAGCGGGCGAGCCTTCGGCTTCATGGCACAGGGATGGCGGCGACACGGCGGTGATGGGTGAGAAATTGTTGGCCGGAGCAGGCGGGCGCCGGCATGCGCAACGGCGGCGGCGGCATATTGATGAGTGCGCGTGTGGGAGCTTACTTTAGTTTTATATATAAGGTTGGTCAAACTTAAAAGAAAACCGTACTAGTACACATAAATATTAGACTTAGGCAGTGCTTTTATTAGTTACTAGCTTATGTTCTTGCCCATTGTGACCAGCCTTAGTACCACGGCCACGATACGGAATCCGCGCGGTCGATCGAACGGTGCGTCACCGTGTCGCGCTCAAAGGACATCCACCGAACCTTTTTGTGTGTGTGAAAACAATCCTCAAATATTACTCAACTTTTTTTCCTGTGAAAGTTCTTGACACTGCAATATTTCCATATATTTCAATTTAGCTCCAGTTCATGTTTATTTGGATTTGGACGTTTTAGGTGCGCCCTAGTTTTTTTAATACTGATTTTGTGTGTGTGACTGAGAGAGAACATGTGTATGTGTCCATATGTGTGTTGTGGCGGAAGGGCAATGTGGAGACGGTGTGCGTGTGATACAGACATAGAGAGGTGTGAATGTGCAAATGATCGTGCATGAGTGAGACATAGACAGATGTCGATACATTGTATATACATGAGAGAATGGTCTTCTAGTTTACTTGTGTGTGTGTGTGAGAGAGAGAGAGAGGGGGAGACAGAGAGACAGAGAGAGGAGCATCCGTAACACAACAACCATCTCTCTCGATTCGTCCGTCCCTCGCACGGTCGCATGCAACACATGCATCAACGCGCACATTTTGACACCCTCACCCGGCCCCTGCCCACCTCAAGGCCCACACAACCTCTTCGTGAATACCCATTTCTCTCCTTAGGTTTGTTTCCTCTCAATATCTAACACACACACACAGAGAGAGACACACGTAGCACAACACACACACACACACTCCCCCGAGCACACAATTCATCCCCATCCAAGGTTATACGGCGACCACTCTCGCTTGTGCTTCTTTGCACCCCAACATGCACAACACCTCAATCTTCAAAGAGGGCAATGAGAAGATTGAAGACGGCGACCACACCGCGCTAGAGAATGTGGGGTCATTGGAAGTAGGGTGATGTGATGACGGCTGACTGACTCCTCCCCCCACCCTCTCTCTCTTGCACAAAATTACCAATCCCTCTCTCCCCCGCACAAAATTATCAATCCCTCAACCCACGAGATCCTTCCCCTCTCGTCCATGTTTTTCCTGCTCTCTCATCAAACATGTTGTCTCTTCTCCTTCCATGTATACAGAATCCAGATGCACACGCATCTCATGTATATTACATGTATGCATCTTTCTCACAGACCTAACTTCTTCCTCTCTCTTTCTCTCTCTATCTCTCTCTCTCTCTCTCTGTCTCGTTAGGTTTGTCTCCTACTCTCTCGTCCACATACATACAATCTTTCCCGCCCTATCTGCTCCATCTTCAAAAGCTCTCTCTGCACGTTTCATTCACACATTGGGATATGTCAAAATGTTGCTTCTATAATGGCTGATGTAGAGTTATGGTTGTTCTTGTTGCATCCTACAAAGTAATAACTATGAAATGCATTTAGATTCTCATTTGACTGGGATTATGTGAGTTTGAGCATGTTGTGAAGTACTATAGACCTTGTATACATCTTGGGATTCGACAATGATTGTAACTATTGAATTGTATAGACCATTACATTCGAAGTCAATAGCCTAATATATTTATTTCACAATTTCAACAAATGATTAGTTCACTACAAACTAAGAAAACAAATGTGTACTCCCTCTGTTTTTATTTAAGTCCGCGTATTGGCATTGGTCAAAGTCAAGTTTTGTAAACTCTCATAAAGCTTATAACAAAAAATATTAACATATACAATAACAAATCAATACCATTAGATTCATTATTGAATGTACTTTCACATCATACATATTTGTTATGGTAAATGTTTATATTTTTCTATAAACTTGGTCAAACTTTAGGAAGTTTAACTTCGGTCAAACCTAATATGCAGAGCTTACTACTACTACTCGCTAGTTGCTTAGCCGAATCACTCAACACGCCACACGGGGAGTCCAGTGTCACAAAATTTTGAGGTCGGCGGGAAAATCTCCCGTGACCATGATTCGAGCAGTGGGAAGTTACCATCATAGCCTTCGGAACAGGCCTACGGATGACGCTTGGTAGGGGGCTGTTTTCGTAACTTCAGGTTCACCCTACCCAGCCAACCCCACCCCGGCACCCAGAGTAGTACACCTGAATACTCCCCAATTTCTATCCCCACCGGAAAATAGACTTCTCCACGGCACCGCAGCCTTCATGCTCCTCCCCTTTACATTGGCGCACTCGTCCACCGCAGCGCATCTGCCTCATCGACGACCTCGTACGCCGCACTGGAGCCGGTCCACCGTCGTCGTCGTACACGGAGCCTCTTCCCCAGCATCGTCTTCCATGGTCTCGGATCTGCTTCCCGGAAGCTGACGCCAAGCGCAGAAGTACCACCTTCGTGGACAATGAACTGACTCCCATTGCCGACCATGACTCACAGAGGCCGCCGTGACCATCGTTCTCCTCCTCGATTGGTAATGTGTGTATTGAATCACTTAGCAGTACATGTGCAGTTCCAATTTTGTTCATACCTACCCTTCAAATTTCCTGGGTGCTATTCTTCCCGTAAAAGTAATTGGTTATAGCCTCCATTATCCAACAGAATATCAGCTTGTAATTGTGTGTCGCTCCTGTATCGCGCTATGCTTGGGTAGGTTTTTCATCTACAACCAGTAGTGTGGCAAATGATGGAAATGTTTTTAGAACTAGAAAAATGCCCATGCGTTGCACGCATCATGATGCATTTGTATGAGTAGTTTATCTTGTTGGAGATGCTCTAACATGGCAGAAGAGTGCTTTAATGTTGCCCACAAGATGCGCGAGTATTACTAGTAGTATATTTTTCTTGCCATGTTGAGATTTTAAAACCACGAGTGCGAACATGCAAAGGAGCAATGAAGACCAAACACGGGATATTCGGGACATCTTCAAGGAGCATGGCAAGTTAAAGAGGGGCTGCACCGAACCTGTAAAATGAGCTTTGGTAAGTAACACCCTTTCAATTACTTTCATGTAGCCTCGTGTTCTTCGATGTGTATATGTTGTAGTTTCTGTTTCTCTTAAGCGTGGTGTTCTTCGATGTGTAATAGGAAGAGTCTTAATCGTCCTAATGCTTTCGTTTTTAGCTTGATGTAGGAAGTGGGTGTTCTCACCTTGTAGTCTGTTTTTATTTATTTTTTCCTTTTGAATTCACTTCTCTGAGTTCTGTTTATCTGGCTTCTACTAAATGGATCTAGGTTGCTCTGAGTATTGATCTAAAAATAAGTAACTTCATGTTAGGATGCAGTTCCTGCGAGGAGGGAAGTATGGTCAACCTCGAGATCATGTTTCCAAAATGAGGCTGGATTACACACAAGGTGCCAGTTCCCTAATGATGCTGGATTAGACACAAGGTGCAAATTCCCAGATGATGTTGGATTACACACAAGCCAGGTGGAGTCGTTAGTTGTTCGTGTCCTCATGGCATTAGTAAAGGTTGAAAGAAAGCGTGCAGCAACCCTTGATAATGTAGCTGAGTTCTTGAAGAAGCGAAAAGAGCAATCAGATGCTCTCTTCACCCAAGCCAAAGAAGAGATGGAAGAAGCCATAAATAAGCTAGCAGAGGCAGAGCAGGCTAGGCATCTCCTGCTATCTAAAACTGTTGTCAATACAAAATTTCCTTCATAATAGCTAGGTTCAAATGTTTATCTAGTCAGCATGCCTGTTGTGATGTCCGTGCATTTACTGATGTGGCACAAAATGTTTTTTTCGGGTCATGTAATAACAGCAATTACTTTCCAAACAATAACAGACGAAGCATTGGACATGGTATAGTTCACGCGCAAGCCTGACATTCCAAGTTCAACTTCCACATCAAACTCATGTTCACAGATATCTGCACATTCATACATAATGTCCACAACCATGATTCACTTCAAAGCCAAAAAATGTGAGGAGAGTTATAAATAAAGAAAATCCTCTACTAGTTCCTGCTACCAGTGCGAGCACAACAAGTCAAAGACCATGCGTAAATTAATTATATTTTAGTCATTTTTTGTGTTCTAAAATGCCTGTCGGCTCGCGGAAGGACGTGTTGCCGGCACACGTGCGGATTCAATGAAGGCAGGCGGGGCAGTCTTCAGCTGGTCGAGGAGGCGTGCTCAGCCGGGCCTGCAGCGAGTGCGGCCCTCTTGGCCGACGCGCCGGTTCAATGCCTGCGCTATGAGAGATCACGTCCGTGTCAGAGCAATCACTCCCTCCAGTCCTTTTTTGTTTGGGTATAACAAAATCTCGTTTTCCATTCACATTTTAGTGGTAGGAGTTGTGCGTTTGTGTCTGTGAGAGAGAGAAAGGAGACGGTAGTCGGGGTTGTCTGATCGGTAAACAAATGAATAATGTCAGTCTGGGATGGAGACGAAAAGGAGACCGCAACAAATGTTGTGTCTACAGGAGAGATAGAGAGAGTAATTTTAGTGGTATGAGTCATATGTAGAGACATATAGGGTGTGTGAGAGAATCCCATAGAGAGAAAGACAAAGTGAAAGACGAGTGGAGACTGTGTGTTTGGCGGTGAAAAAGAAAGCTTAGGTACCGAGTGATACCAGAGAACAGTAGAGACGTGAGAGATAATGAAAACCGTGTAATTTATAATGATAGGGAGAGTGTGACACTTCTTAAGGGAGACGTCGAGAGACCATGTTTGCGAGGATCTGAGCAACATGAAGTGAGCGTGCGGGTGAGCTGGAGAAAAGAGAGTGATAGCTACCTGAAGGAGCATGCATGCGAGAGAGATGGGCATGAAAGGAGTGAACAAAAAAGGGATTCAAATATTTGAATTCGAGATGATGATACATGTAATCCATAGTCGAACCAAAATTGATCTATCAAACATGCATACTCATATGAATTCACGCACATCTATGTTATTTAATATGTAGATATTATTGATCCATACATTTTAGTAGAACATAATTTGGTTAATTTTTTTCGAATTCAACCTTAAGATTTCAAGATCGTTGTATTTGTAAATCATATTATACATATAAAGGAGCAGAACTCTTTGTTGTGCTTTTGAAAGTATATATAAAAAAATGATGTATATAGAATGTAATTCCAATTGAAAATGGATCCCGCCCGAAAAAATATAGAATACAAACGGGATTCGAATTGAGGTTGCACGGTAAACGTGCACTCTGCAAAATTTGAATGAAGCAAGGAAAGTCGCAGTAACCGCCCGAAATCAAAATCTGTGAGATGGAAATCACTACTGCCTATCCCTGCCACGCAAAGCCTATATGCTGGATTTCTATAGGTTTCGATAGGGGTAGGTTTGTAATTTCACCCAAACGTGACGTAACCGCCTCACACCTGGATTCATACATGGTGGGCGCCAAAACACAGTGTGTCCTCGGTCAAAATCGACTCCCTCCCCGATTCATATTCATACACGGTGGGCGCCAAAAACAAACTCTCGTCGGCAAATATTCGGTGTATGCGAGATTACTGTCCTATCCCCAACCGACTAGTGTTGCTGTGATGTAGTAGAAATTTGAAACGGGGGCTAAGTTTGTAAATTTCCTTGCATTTGAGACAAGTGCGCCCTGAATACATGGTTCCCCCCTTCCTCTCTACCTCCCTTTTCCCCATTCATACTCCGTGGGCGCCAAAACACCCTCTCCACCCCACCCTCCTCTGTCTGCCGCCGTCCGCCACCCCATCCACCGTCGTCCTCCTCCACCATGCCGGAGCTGATACCCCGACGCCGCCGTCCATTACAAGAGATCGACCTCTCTCATCCATAGCTTCGGACCGGGATCCTTGCATCCCGTCCTCTCGCTTCATCCCCGCCGTCGTCCACCTTGCCGGCGCCGCTCCTACGACCGTCTCGTCCACCGCACCCCGCCACCACCGTCTACTTTCCTAGATCTGCTTCCATGCCGCCGACAGCCATCGCTACCGCAGCACCGTCAAATTCTCAGCAGATGCGTACATGGCGCTGCACCAGAGGCGGTACTCTTTCGTATCTGCTCAACTTATTTATCGCAGCAAGAAAATAGATCGCCACTGCTTTACTCTGATTTCTTGTCTTGGTTGCGAAGTTGCCTTTGTCCAGTTTGCACCTTCAGATCCGCCATGGCACGCTCAACACCATACTCGCAATGCTTATGGTTTTCCCCTTTTATATTCCACACTAGTTAAATCACAATAGACTAAATTTCAAAATTGGGTCAGTCGATTTTTCAGAGCTCGCCAGAGTTCGCCGGTGTGATCGAAGGGGCTCGGGTGGGGACGGTGGTTGTGGGGGCGGTGGTGGGGCCTCGTCGAACGAAGAAAACTCGACGCGGGTGGGGGCAGGGTGGGGGTGGCAGAGGAACACAGGCGGTGTGGCCGGTGGTTCGCCCGGTGGCCCATGCGGTGTTCTATATGGGAAGCACAGTATGTTCCTTGTCAGGAAGGGGAGCAGGGACATCTGCAGTCAACAGCTGATAGAGCTGGCCTATACGTGATCGATAGGCTTTCAATTACTAGTGGCAATACAACACCGTAATTTCCAGCCAGTTCCACTTTCCCGATTTATATATCCTGGTTATGGTGTACCCCTGTTATGTACGTGGGCTGTTTGGTTTGAGACTAAATTTGCCTAAGGTTGCCACACCTAAGGTTAGGCAAGTTTGACCAACTTGGGTGGATGTTTGGTTCAAGCCACACCTTAGGCAAGCCACCCTAGGGCACCGCATCACATACACACAAAAAGTGTGGCAAGATTCCCTTAGGATTGCCAACTTGTGGCTCTCATTTTGAAGAACTAACCTTAGGTAAGTGTGGCAACATTGTATGGCAAAGTGTGGCATGGTTAGGCCTAGAACCAAACAGCCCTATGATCTGCCTAGTTGATGTGTGCTCTTGTTATCATGGTTTGGCAATAAACTCTCTATACAATACATTATGAAACATATCATCTGCCAGCTATTCTTACTTCTGGAGCCTTTTTTTGTGTACTTGTGCCAGATTATATAAATGCACGCACCATATTACAGAACACATGAGCTCTCTCATCATAATCCAGTGATAGCACACAAGTGTTTACAAGGGCGCCCCTATATTAGAATATCATCTGCATTACAAATATAATCTCACAACTATTTATGTTTTCATGGTTCTCAGATATTATACGCAATTACAGTGAATATCAGAATCCGCGCATCAGAAGAATATTATGGAACACTGCAATGACTTACAAAATTGGCAGCAAGGCATTGAGTGCCATTCTGGAAGCAATGAAACTCGTACGCTCCCCACCTGTTGACTCTTGTTCAGAATATCATCCTAATGACTATTCTAACCTCGAGGAGTCAAAGGCAGATGGCCTATCCTGTTCACCCATCAAGGTGCCTGTTCTAATTTGGCAAGGTTTTATTGATTGCGCGTATCTTGCATATGTTGTCTTGCATTTCTTCTACTTTGTTGCACCGCCATCTACTTAGTTTACTCATCATATATGTCGAGATGCCATGCCCATCCACTATCAATACATATTCCATCTGTCATCATACCATCTTTTCCCACTCAAATGCTGTTCTTGTGCATCAGACATCAAAAAGGAAGAGGGTGATTGCCGAACCTGAAGGAGCACCAGCAAAGTCCTTGAAAAACATGGTGGTGCCGGAGAAATCAGACAATACCCCACTTATATTGGCTGTACAACCAGTGACACAAAACGTAGGACCGACTCCAGCAGACTGTACCCATACTTCACTGGCCACACCACTAGCCCCACCACACAGGACCTGCACTCCGGCAAAAGGTATACCGATTTCATTTGCCATAGCACCAGCTGTACCACAGAAAAATCCCACTCCAGCAAAAAGTACAGCAAGTCCACCGGCCGAAGACCTATCCCAACTGCAGAGACGGCCAATTCCTGTAGATTGGAACCCCATTCCATTTATTCCTAGTTTAAAAGACAATGCTTTCAATGTTGTTAGGGACTACGTGCATATATTACCATCATGGGAAGATTATTGTGAAGACAAACATCATTTTCACATTTTCCTGTCCAAATTACGTGTAAGTGCTATTATTCATGGCTATTATTTTCCTGTTTTCTGCTGATTGAACACATCAATGGTTTACATTACATTGTTGTAACTAGGCGAGGGTCAATCTGGATAGTCATGACGAGCAAAGCTTGCTTGTGCTTTTCAAGGAAGCATTGCAGCAGTATCGGTGTTACCTGAGGAAATCACACTTTGATGGCAAGTCTATAAATGAATTTCCGATGAAGTCTCCTGTGCTAAATTTAGAAGACATTGAATGGAAAAACCTTGTTATGCACCGGTCTCGTTCCCAGGATGAGGTACTGTCTATGAAATCACATGAAAATTTGAACTTCTACTTTTCCGCATGTGCCTTACGGATCTTTTTTGCAGGAAATCTGCTCGAAGAAGAATTCCGGTTTGACAAGAACGACAGGATATCGCAAATATGATGCCTGCTGCTTTGCTCTTGTTAGTACCTGTTGTCCTGTATCATTGTACTTGCATACATACCTGGTTCATTATGTGACAGCGGTATGCATGGTAGCTTGCTTATCAATTGTTCGCTCCAAATTATCTGATCTGTATGAATGGTTACATTAGTGTAGAATATATCCAATGCCAATTTTTTTAGCTCTGCATTGTTCTTGTAATTACATGTCGTCCTTTATCAGTGTACTTATATGACAGGTAGTTGTTCATGTACCATCACTCTGCAGCTTATTTTCCTTTGCCCTCCATTTTCTACACATCAGATCTATATTTACTCTTACCATAAGGTTGGTACTGAAGAAGTTTAGCTGTGCATTGCTCTTGGACGTACCTTTTGCCTGTATCGCTGCACTTACATTTATAGCTACTTGGTTATGTAGCATCACTCTTCATCTTATCTTAAATATTCTCCATTTTTTCGTATATTATCACATCTATATTTACTCTTAACAAAATGTAGAATAAAGGCAATGGCTTTGAAGAAGATTTTGTGGTAAACTTCTTGAATTGCCCCCCCCCCCATCAGCATGGACAAGGCCTTTATAGAGCCTGTCTTCACCAATAATGTAAGTTTTTCCATCTCAAGCCTTCAAACTTTGTTGTATATATTTTGTTAGGCATGACTGCAACAGCTGTTTATTTTTGGTGTTTGCATCAAATTGCTTGTTTAAAGTTTATTATATGTAGTTCATAAACAAAAGTTCATCCTTTCTCAATTTAAGTTTTCAGTTGTACAACCAAGTTCCTTCTTCATACCATGTAAATTAAACTATACAGAGCAAGTGATCTTCTTTTGCACTGCATGTATGCTTCTGTTCTTCATTTGTAATCCAATGGTGTGGTGAACCTACCCACTACAGCACAATGTCATATTCTGCAATTTCTTAACTATGAAAAATTTCATATCATTCTACTATTATTTAAACCATCTCTTTATTTGCCAATCTGAAATGGTATAAATTGACAGCACACTAACCATTGATACTTATGAGTTCTTGATCTGTAATCCAGTGGTGTCGTGAAGCTGCCAACTCCTTCACAATGTCATTTCCTTCCATGTCTTCACCTGAACAATACCATATTGTGTTAATGCAAATTTAAACTGTGTCACTTTATTCGTCAGTAAGAAATGTGATGAATTGTCAGCATTGATACTTTTATGTGCAAAAGCTGTCATCTGACTGCTTGTTTATCTTTCAGAGTGAGGAAGATATAAGTGTTGAACAGGTGCAGTCTCATCATCTTGCTCAGCTGCTTGCGCTGCAGCTCCCCAGCAGGGCTAACCTTTCTTGAACTCTATTGAAGTGTTGTGGGTTTTGTATATTATTTTGTCGGCGTGTTTATTTGCACTGGTGCCGATCTTTGATGCCCAGTGTATGTAATCTGATGTCTGCTTGTGCTTTATTATCATAGTGGCGAACTTTGATGCCCAGTGGATGTAATATGCCGTAATTTCTTTATTGTATAGTATAGGTTTTTTCTTATTCACGATGCTGCAGTTATTTTACTGTATATATATCCCGTCTTCACAGTAAATCAGCCAAACCGTAAAATTACGGTACATAATCGGGCCGTCATGCAATCACGATGTAGGTTGGGCCTGAAACGTGCCAATCAGCTCATGGACCGGCAGCAGCCCGAAATGAATCCCGGCCCATGATTGTGTGAATCAAATCACGGGCTTTTAACAGGCCGAAAAATTGTCTCGGTCCTTGTTTGGCCCAATCAGATATCGGCTGCGAGTAGGCCGGATGCAAACCGGGCCGTAGTTACGCCCAACTATATGACAGGCTTTTAACAGGCTGAAATTAATATAGGGCCGAAATGTTAAACGGGCCCTTAACAGGCCAAAACTAATATCGGGCCGAATTACTACATGGGCCTTTAGCAAGTGGGCCCAAAAGCATAGTGTCGAGTTGACGGGCCAAATCTGATATGGGCCATAATTAGCCCCAAAACCTCTTAAAGGGTCGGACCTGATCTGGGCCGTAATTTGGCCCAGAACGTGGTAGGCTTTTAACGGGCCGGATCTCATATGGGCCACTATTAGGCCCGGAGCGTGGCAGACCATTAATAGACCGTATCAAATATGGACCGGCATTTGGCCCAAAACATGGCAGCCAGTTAACGGGCCGGCCTACTAGGGTCCTCAAAATCTTGTGGGCCTACAGCTGGGTCGGCCCATTAATGTCAGCGAAATCTCGTGGGCCTTTACTGGGCCGGCCCATTATGATCCGCAAGAATTTTGTGGGCCTTTACCTGGGCCGGCCTATTATGGCACACAAAAATCTTATGGGCCTTTACCTGGGCCGGCCCATTATGGCCCGCGAAATCTTGTGGGCCTTTAGCTGGGCCAGCCCATTATGGTTCGCAAAATCTCATGGGCCTTTAGCTGGGCCGGCCCATTATGGTCCGCAAAATCTTGTGGGCCTTTAGTTGGGCCGGCCCATTTAAACTTGTTGGGCCGTGACATGTGTCGACGTATCATAGGCGCCTTCTGTCCAGTGAGTGGATGACATCTGTCCCGACGATGAGCCGACATGTGTTTCCTCTAGCCAATGATGATTTTACACATGGAAAATCCCCATTGGTCGGGGCTGTTAACGGGTTATCGGATCCAAAACCCGACCCGATAGCTTAACGGCGTTCCGTTATGGTGGATGCCACGTGTCGGTCACCCTTGACGAAAGCACTTCTATGACGCGCGATTTATCGTCATGGAAGTGTACACTTCCGTGATGATAATTTTGGTAATGTCATGGAACACTTCTACGACAGCACATGTATGACTATCTTGATTCTGTCATAAATTTGTCATGGATGTACATGCATGACAAAAAAAAGTGACCTACAGTGACAAACACGTATCATCACGGAAGTGTTTTTTTGTAGTGTCACCTTCTGTTTTAAGTAAGCTTGCGACACCTAAACTTGCTTCTGCTATTCGTTTGATATGTCGCATGTTATTGATGATGCCACTTCTGCTATGCATGATACTTATGGTGAAACTACTTCTATGCTTGATACTACCGTGCCACTTGGTGAATTTCTTGATGAATAACTTGCTAGGGTTAGAGAGAATGAAAATATTGAATCTTATAATACTGATGAAAGTGATGATGAAGACTCACTTGTTATTTCTAATGGTTATGTTTTTGATAAAGAAGCTTCTTTAGCTATTTTAGTCTGCAAAGATAGATATGAACTCAAGAGGTTATTAGCTAAATGGAAGCAGCAATCTCTTAATGCTAGAATGAAACCTGACCCTGCTTTTGCTACTTCACCTATCTTTGTTACTGATAAGGATTATGAATACTCTGTTGATCCTGATATAATTACGTTGGTTGAATCTGATCCTTTTCACGGCTATGAATCTGAAACTGTTGTGGCACATCTTACTAAATTAAATGATATAGCCACCCTGTTCACTAATGATGAGAGAACTCGTTACTTTTATATCCTTAAAATATTACCGTTCTCATTAAAGGGTGATGCTAAGATATGGTTTAATTCTCTTGATCCTGGTTGTGTGCGTAGTCCCCAGGATATGATTTATTACTTCTCTGCTAACTATTTCTCTGCTCATAAGAAACAAGCTGCTTTAAGGGATATATATATAATTTTGTGCAAATTGAAGAAGAGAGTCTCCCACAAGCTTGGGGGAGGCTTCTCCAATTACTTAATGCTTTGCCTGATCATCCTCTTAAGAAAAATGAAATACTTGATATCTTTTATAATGGACTAACCGATGCTTCCAGAGATTACCTGGATAGTTGTGCTGGTTCTGTTTTCAGGGAAAGAACACCGAATGAAGCTGAAATTCTATTGAATAATATGTTGGCAAATGAAAATAATTGGACACTTCCTGAACCAGCTCCTAAGCCTATTCCTAAACCAACTCCGAAGAAGAGGGGTATTCTATTTCTCAGTCCTGAAGATATGCAAGAGGCAAAGAAATCTATGAAAGAAAAAGGTATTAAAGCTGAAGATGTTAAGAATTTACCTCCTATTGAACAAATACACGGTCTTAATTTTCCGCCTGTTGAAGAAACATATGATCTTAATCCATTACCTATTGAAGAAGTACATGGTCTTGATAACCCGACACAGGTAGTAAAGGTAAATTCTCTCTATAGATATGATAAAGCTGAAATCCCATTTACTAAGTTTGCTAGCCCATGCTTAGATGAGTTTGATAAATTTATGGCTAAGCAAGAAGATTTTAATGCTTATTTTGGTAGACAATTGAAATACAATTCAAATATGCTTGGACACTTGGGTGATTATATGGCTAATGTTGAAGGTGAACTTAAACTTATTAGTAAACATGCTTCTATGGTTACCACTCAAGTAGAACAAGTACTTAAAGCTCAAAATGATTTGCTCAATGAATTAAATAGCAAGAATAATGATAATGTTGTTAGAGTTATGACTAGAGGTGGTAAAATGACTCAGGAACCTTTGTATCCTGAAGGCCACCCTAAGAGAATTGAGCAAGATTCTCAGAGAAATAATGTAGATGCACCTAGTCCTTCTAAAAGGAAGAAAAATAAAAATGATAGGACTTTGCATACTTCTAGTGAACCTATTACTGAAACACCTAAGAATCCAAATGATATCTCTGTCTCTGATGCTGAAACACAATCTGGCAATGAACCTGAAACTAGTGATAATGTTAATGATAATGTTCATGATGATGCTCAACCTAGTAATGATAATGATATAGAAATTGAACCTGTTGTTGATCTTGATAACCCACAATCAAAGAATCAACGTTATGATAAGAAAGACTTCGTTGCTAGGAAACATGGTAAAGAAAGGGAACCATGGGTTCAGAAACCCATGCCTTTTCCTCCCAAACCATCCAAGAAAAAGGATGATGAGGATTTTGAGAGCTTTGATGAAATGATTAGACCTATCTTTTTGCGTATGCGATTAACTGATATGCTCAAAACCAATCCTTATGCTAAGTATATGAAAGATATTATTACAAATAAAATAAAGATACCGGAAGATGAAATTTCCACCATGCTTGCTAATTATACTTTTAAAGGTGGAATACCTAAGAAACTAGGAGATCCAGGAGTACCTACTATACCATGCTCCATTAAAAGAAACTATGTTAAAACTGCTTTATGTGATCTTGGAGCCGGTGTTAGTGTTATGCCTCTCTCTTTATATCGTAGTCTTGATTTGAATAAGTTGACACCTATTGAAATATCTTTGCAAATTGCTGATAAATCAACTGCTATACCTGTCGGTATTTGTGAGAATGTGCCTATTGTAGTTGCAAACGTTACTATTTTAACGGACTTTGTTATTCTTGATATTCCCGAGGATGATAGTATGTCTATTATTCTTGGAAGACCCTTTTTGAATACTGCAGGGGCTGTTATTGATTGCACTAAAGGCAATGTCACTTTTCATGTTAATGGTAATGAGCATACGATACACTTTCCGAGGAAACAACCTCAAGTTCATAGTATCAACTCAATTGGAAAAATTCCATCGATTATATTTGGAGGTTTTGAATTTCCTCTTCCTACTGTCAAGAAGAAATATGATATTCTTATTATTGGGGATGTGCATATCCCCGTTGAGGTAACATAGTGTTATTCGAAATTTCTCCGGTTCCATGTTATTCGGAATGAGTTCGTTAACAAGACTTGATCAACCTTGTTAGTGATTCCTTTTGATGAGCATGAGATGGATGAAACTAGACGGCACAACTCTCTGTACCCTCCTTTTACTTTCATTTATTTATATTAAATAAAATAAAATTAGTATTTTTCTGTCTGTTATCTGGTTAACCGTGCAATATAAAAATACCCCGAAAATAAAAGTTCTCCAAATGCCCTGAAATTTAAATATAATTTTTTCTAGAATATTTGGCACCAAGAACATAGCAGGGGGGTCATCCACCTGGCCACGAGGGTGGAGGGTGCGCCCTACCCCCTAGGCGCGCCCCTGCCTCGTGGGCCCACGGTGGCCCTCCTCCACTTATCCTTTCGCCCACACACTTCTTCTTCCTCCCACAAACACGAATATCCAGTTCATACCCGAGTCCAAGCTCATTGTGCTGCCATTTTCGATCTCCTTGCTCAAAGCACCTCTCACAAAACTGCTTGGGGAGATTGTTCCTTGGTATGTGACTCCTCCATTGGTCCAATTAGTTTTTGTTCTAGTGCTTTATTCATTGCAAATTTTTGTTGCTTAGGTGACCCTATTCTTGAGCTTCCATGTCAAATTTATATGGTCAAAAGAAGTTTTGATGCATGATATAGGATCTAGGCACTTGTAGGAGTAGTTGCTATCAATATTATTGAGTTTGGTTCACTTTTATTTTGAAGTTACTAAAAAATTCAGAAATTTTTCAGAGGAAGAAATATGTTTAGGAAAATGTACCAAGGGGGCTCTTCAAGGAAACAAGAGCCCAGGCTTGCAATGCGTGATGCTGATGATGAGCCACCAAGAAACGCTCCAGTGCGTCCTTGTGAATGGCCTTCAGAAAACTTCATGGATCGAGCGGGGATTAAGGAAGAATTTAACTCGCGCAGCGGTTTTGAAGACTGAAGCTCTTCTTGCAAGTACACATATTTGCATAACGCTGATCTTGTGAGCTTCAAGGAAGAGAAGTGCAACCAGTATCACTATCTCACTAGTTCCTTTGTGAGGAGGTTTGAATTTTCATCTTCACGTAATTCTCCAGCTGTCCTGTTTGATCTTTATGAAAATTCTTACACTATGGACTTAGAGGATTTTACCACTGCTTCCAAACTTCCACAATGGGGTAGTATCAGGGAACCTCGCAAATCTGAATTTAGAGATTTTCTTGCTAGTATAACTATGGGGGAATCTAGAGATATAACACAAGCTACCATAGGGAGCATTCATTTTCCTGCTATACATTATTTTGCTCTCTTCATAGGTAGATGCATTAATGGTAAAGATGAGGCATGTCACATGTGTGTCCCTGACCTCAGTATTCTTAGGAGTGCTGTTTTAGGAGACAAATCTTATAATTTGGGAGCCACTGTTGCACGTAGGTTGCATCTTAATAGATTTAATGGAGATTTCTTTGGTGGAATTTATGCAACCCGCTTAGCTGATTATCTTGGTGTAACTATACGTAATGATGATATTGAATTACCTCCTGCTTACCTAGATTTTAATGCTATGGTTCACCACCAATTTGTCGAGAGAAATGAATCACCTCTCCAGTATTGCTTGATATTTGACAGACACCATGCTGTCCGTACTACTCTCCTTGCTCCTGCCTTCTTTGATTATCAGGCAAAAGGAAGATATGTTATTACCAGAGAGGAGGCGATGAGTATGAGAGGAGGGCGGAGGCCGCTCGTCGCCATGCTGCAGCTCAGGAGGCGATAGCCACTGCATCTCAGTACGACCCCAACTATTATTATGGATATCCGCCAGGCCAGCCGTGGCCATAGACCAACTTAGGCCAAAAGCCTAAGCTTGGGGGAGTACGTATTTCTCACCAACATTAAATTCATGTTCACACACTCATTGCTAGATGTCGGTTCTCATACTTTTTCATTGTATCATCCATGCTAGTTTATTTTCCTTTTTATGCTTTCTTCTTGTGTGTTTAATAAACCTTAAGAAAAACCAAAAAAAATTAGTTTTAGCTTTTAATTAGTTTACTTTCCATGCTTGTAGTAGTAATTAAAAAGAAAACCCAAAAAGATTTCCTGTTCTTCTTTTGCTTGTTGGGAGCTTTCTCGTGTAAATAGTTTTATTTCTTTTCTTTTCTTTGGGGGTCAATAGGAGAAGACCATAATTAAATTGTTGAAGTAGCTCTTATATGCATTATTGTTGATCTGACAAAAGAGCCCATATTGCCTTGTCTTCTCCTGTTTATTGAATGCTTGCAGATTCCAGCTTAGTCCAATGCACGTGCACTATTATTATTATTCACATCATTCGGTCGTGAAAGTGAAAGGCAATTATGACGATATATGATGGACTGACTGAGATGAGAAAAGCTGGTATGAACTCGACCTCTCTTGTTTTTGTAAATATGATTAGTTCATCATTCCTGATTCAGCCTATTATGAATAAACATGTTTGCAATGAAAACTAGAGATCATAGTTTCTTGTGCCATGCTTGATTAGCTAGGAGCTTATAATGGCTTAACTTGCGTGCCAACATGCTATTAAAATGGTTATGATGTGGTATGATAGGGTGGTATCCTCCTCTGAATGATTTAAGTGACTTGACTTGGCGCATGTTCACGCATGTAGTTGAAACAAAATCAACATAGCCTTCACGATATTTATGTTCATGGTGGATTATATCCTACTCACGCTTGCATTCGGTGTTGATTAATTTTAATGCATGTTCATGACTGTTGTCGCTATCTAGCTGGTCGCTTCCCAGTCTTTTGCTATCCTTCACCTGTACTAAGCAGGAATACTGCTTGTGCATCCAACTCCATAAACCCCAAAGTTATTCCATATGAGTCCACCATACCTACCTATATACGGTATGTACCTGCCGTTCTAAGTAAATTTGTATGTGCCAAACTCTAAACCTTCAAATAAATATCATGTTTTGTATGCTCGAATAGCTCATGTATCAACTAGGGCTATCCGTATCTTCCATGTTAGGCGGGTTATTCTCAAGAGGAGTGGACTCCGCTCCTCACTCACGAGAAAAATGGCTGGTCACCGGGATGCCCAGTCCCATGCTTTATGCAAATCAAATCAAAATAATTGCAAACAAAACTCCCCCTGGGACTCTTGTTAGTTGGAGGCACTCGTTGTTTCGAGCAACCCATGGATTGATGCTCGTTGGTGGAAGGGGGAGTATAAACTTTACCATTCTGTTTGTGAACCGCCTATAATGTGTGTAGCATGGAAGATATTGCCATCTCTTGGTTGTTATGTTGACAATGAAAGTATACCGCTCAAAATATTATTCACCTCTATTTCAAAACCGAGCTCTGGCACCTCTAAAAATCCCTGCTTCCCTCTGCGAAGGGCCTATCTATTTACTTTCATGTTGAGTCATCCTCCTCTTATTAAAAAGCACCAGTTGGAGAGCACCACTATCATTTGCATTCATTACTATTAGTTTACATTGAGTATGACTTGACTAGATCTCTTTTACCATGAATTACAATGTCTAGTCAGTCCTTGATCTTTAAAGGTGCTTTGCATTTATGTTTTGCGGTCTCAGAAAGGGCTAGCGAGATACCATCGTGTTATATCATATTATGATTGTTTTGAGAAAGTGTTGTCATCTGAGATTTATTATTATTGCTCGCTAGTTGATTATGCCATTGATATGAGTAAACTTGAGACCTATGCGTTATTGTGAATGTGGTAAGTTCATAATCTTTGCTGAAAACTTGAATGATGGCTTTACATATTTACAACAACAAGAGAAAACAGAGTTTGTAAAACTCTTTCTTTATCACTTTCAGTTTATCAACTGAATTGCTTGAGGACAAGCAAAGGTTTTGTGACACCCACGATGCGGATATATCTCCCACGTGTCGGAGCACGACTTAAAAGCATAACCGCATTGTAGGCATGTCGCAAGAGGGGTAATCTTTACACATCCCATGTACTGAATAAGAAAGAGGTACAGAGTTGGCTTACAATCGCCACTTCACACAATACATGAATATAGCATTACATCATCCAGATACAATCAAGGTCCAACTATGGAACCAAATAAAGAAAGACAACCCCTAATGCTAGGTCCCCGATCGCCCCAACTGGGCTCCACTACTAATCAACTAGAAACGGAACAACATAACGAACAAGATCTTCATCTAGCTCCTCCTTGAGCTCGGTTGCGTCACCTGCACGGTATCGTCGGCATCTGCAACTGGTTTTGGAAGTAAACTATGAGTCACTGGGACTCAACAATCTCACACCCTCGCGATCAAGACTATTTAAGCTTATGGGTAGGGAAAAGGTATGAGAGGTGGAGCTGCAGCAAGCACTAGCATATATGGTGGCTAACTTACGCAAAAGAGAGCGAGAAGAGAAGGCAAAGCACGGTCGTGAACTAGAAGTGATCAAGAAGTGATCCTGAAACTACTTACGTTCAAGCATAACTCCAACACTGTGTTCACTTCCCGGACCCCGCCGAGAAGAGACCATCACGACTACACACGCAGTTGATGCATTTTAATTAAGTTAAGTGTCAAGTTCTCTACAACTGGACATTAACAAATTCCCATCTGCCCATAACCGCGAGCATGGCTTTTGAAAGTTCAAAACCCTGCAGGGGTGTCCCAACTTAGCCCATCACAAGCTCTCACGGTCAAAGAAGGATATTCCTTCTCCCAGGAAGACCCGATCAGGCTCGGAATCCCGGTTACAAGACATCTCAACAATGGTAAAACAAGACCAGCAAAGCCGCCCGGATGTGCCGAGAAATCCCGATAGGAGCTGCACATATCTCGTTCTCAGGGCGCACCGGATGAGCCAGACGTCGGGTTGGCATAGACCCTGGTTGCCCAGGGGGGCGGACATCGCTCAGGTTGGACCAACACTTAGAGAAGCACTGGCCCGGGGGGGGGGGTTAAAATAAAGATGACCCTTGAGTCTGCAGAACCCAAGGGGAAAAGACTAGGTGGCAAATGGTAAAACCAATGTTGGGCCTTGCTGGAGGAGTTTTATTCAAGACGAACTGTCAAGGGGTTCCCATTATAACCCAACCGTGTAAGGAACGCAAAATCAAGGAACATAACACCGGTATGACGGAAACTAGGGCGACAAGACTAGAACAAAACACCAGGCATAAGGCCGAGCCTTCCACCCTTTACCAAGGATATAGATGCATTAAGTAAATAAGATATATTGTGATATCCCAACAATAATCATGTTCTAACAAGGAACAAACTCCAATCTTCACCTGCAACTAGCAACGCTATAAGAGGGCTGAGCAAAGCGGTAACATAGCCAAACAACGGCTTGCTAGGACAAGGTGGGTTAGAGGTTTGACATGGCAATATGGGAGGCATGAAAAGCATGTGGTAGGTATCACGGCATAGGCATAGCAATAGAGAGATCAACTAGCAAGCAAAGATAGAAGTGATTTCGAGGGTATGGTCATCTTGCCTGAGATCCCGCAAGGAAGAAGAACGAGTCCATAAAGAAGACAAACGAACGTAGCCAATGGATCCTCACAAACGCAACGTTACCGGATTACCAAGATGAAGTACACTGGAAAGAAAGCAAACAACATAGTAAACAATCATCACATAAGCATGGCAAGATGCGCAAACAAGTATGATGCATGTCCGGTTTAATGAGGCATGGCATGGCAAAGTGCACAAGTAATCCTACAAATTAAGTGGAGCTCAATATGCAACTCCGTTGCATAGTGACGAAACACCACGTGACTTATTTAGTTCTCTCTCGTTTATGTACTCAACAATATTAAATGTTGGTTAGCATGGCAAGAGGTGAATCATAAGTAAACTAACTATTTATGCAAGTTTAAATGAGCTCGGAAACAACAAACAACAATTCCGGAAAATCCTTATGTGCATATTTTAATTTGGTACTGTTCTGCCCTAAACCATATTTTAGAGTTGTTAAAAAATGCAAAGTGATGCCACCATGTTAAACTAGGCATTTTTCTACCCCATTTACATATAAAGTTTGTTAGGTTTGGAACTACGGTTATTTAGTTATGAAATAAATCATCTTAACATGGCATTTGAGCACATTTAAGCAAACGGCGTTTTAAACATTTCAAACATGGTTGAAAGTAGCAGATTATTAAACTAGACAAAATTCTAGACATTTTACATATAAAGTTTGTTTTAAACCGATGCACGGTTAATTAGTTAGGATATGCATGAAGTGCAAGGGTGTTTCTGCAAAACTGGCAGTTCTCGGGATAAATAGCAAATTCGGTCGTGGAAAAAAACAGGCACTCGGGCCGAATCTAGCCGACCCAGCCATGGAAAAAAAGGAGGGCGCGCAGTTGGCCTCACCATGGGCCTCGGCCCACTCAGTGGAGGAGGGAGGCCGGTAGGGCACGCAGCTGGGCCTCGGGCGTGCTTGTGGCCCACGCGGGCATGTGCGGCAGCGGCCTGGGTCATGGTCGCCCGAATCACAAAGGAAGGGGACGAAGCAGGGGAGCTCGGGAATGGCAGCGGAGGAGGCATGGGTTCAGCGCGGCACCGGGCAGGAACCGGCCGGAACGGGCGGATCCAGCGGCTGGGCAGCGGTCAGGACGGAACGGAGGTCGATGGCGGCTGTCTTGAGGAGCATGCGAGGCGGGGCGGCGCAGCAACGCAGGGGGGACCGGGCGGGGACTTGGCGTAGCAACGGGACATAGGACTTGGGCGGTGGAGCTCCATGCGATGACGGGATGGGGACTTGACGACGGGATCCAACGAGGAGGCTTCGGAGATGGCCGGATCTGGGCCAGAGGTGGACGTTGGCGGCTTCCGTGAGCGGCGGCCGTTCCTGCAGTGATGAAGTACAGAGAGAGAGAGGGAGATCATGAGAGAGATCGTAGGGGAAGGAGAGAAAACCATAGGGGAAGAAGGGAAGGTGAGGGTTCCTGCCTGGTGTTGCTCCGGTGAGCTGCGGCTCGCGGTCGCCGGGTAGAGCGAGCACTCTCGCTCGGGAAGAGCTCCTGCTCTCGATCGGGAGGCAGCTGAGGGTGGCGATGGGTTGGTGGGTCTGGAGGTGACTGGATTGGTGGATCGAGGGGAGGAGATGGTTGGCCCTTGCTGAAAATGAGGGAGATGGTCGGCTCGTCTGAATCGGGAGGGATCCCGAGGAAAACAAAGTGGCGGCGGGATTGGAGGGAGTTGGTCTGCCTAGGGTCTAGGTTTAGCTAGAAATGGAATAGCTTATATATAGCAGGTAGATGATAAGAGGGAGCGTGAGGGAAAACTAGACCCTCCGATTATAATCGGACGGTCCGGGACAATTAGGTTAGGGTAGAGGCTATCACGTCCCTACGATCGCAATCGAACGGTCGCGAATAAAATAGTTAGGGAGTCCAAAAAGAAAAATGGAGACGTTTTGTAGATGTTTGGGGATGATCCGGATCCAACGGTGACGACTGCCCGGGTCGGGTTCGGGACAACTTTCGGACGCGCGCGAGGGGTTCGATGCACTAATGCAAGGGGGGGTTAGGCGAACGAGGTCAAAAGTGTGGTTGGGCTGAGAAGAGAGAGTGGGAATGCAACCCGGCAACTGTTTCCGGAGACCAGAAACGTCCGACATTTGACCGGCTATATTGCCGCTATAGTTATACGTTGGGGCATCAAATGAACTCCGGACGCAATGAAACTTGGCAGGCGGACTACTGACAACAAAACAACACCGCACGCCAACTTTCATCCCATTCTGAGAACATTTTCCCGCCACTTATAAAATAATATTTCGGACATGTCGCGGGCGCGTGCAACTGTGTCTGGGCTCAGAACGGACAACGGAGAGAACAAGAAGATCCGGACGGATGCGAGTTTCAAAAACATGATGATGCAATTCACATCATGACATGATGAAAAGCAACACTCAAGCAAAAGACATGGCAACGACGGCGAATAACTGGGAGACACCTGGCGCAACAGTCTCGGGGCGTCACAACACTCCACCACTACAAGAGGATCTCATCCCGAGATCTAGAATGGCACCGGAGGGAAAAGGAAGAGGAAGATGAGAGGTAAAACTAAGTTGCTTCTTTGACAAATGAGTGAAACCAAAGAACCTTGAAAAGTTGAACAACTTGAAAGGAATAATACCACGGAGGTGATCGAAGTTGAAAATCACTCCGTTAGGAACGAGGAACGAAGAAAAACAAATTCAGACAGGACTCCGATTGAAAAGAGGTGCAATACTTGATAAGATGAAAGAACTTGAGTAGAGGACACAACACTCCGGTTAAATGGATAAATCAAGAAAAGAACACGGTCCTGACAAAACATGAAGATGGGTTGAAGAGAGCAACATCACAATGCCTCCAGAACAAAAGTAAGAATGGAATGGAATGAACGAAGTGAAACAAGATCTTGAGAGAGCACGCTTACAGCAAATGCTAGAACGGAGTTTTTGGAAAACCAACAACGAAAAGAATAATCTTGATATGGTCTTATGGAATACATCTGAAATTATGAGGTGACAACGTGCCACTCACGGGTAAAAGAATTGGATTGATATGAACAAGGAGACGAGAAACTTATTTCACCGGGAGGATGAATGAAGAACTTGGTTCATTTATAAGCACCATAATTAGTAACAATCCTTAGGGAAAGCTTTAGGTGAAACATGACACAAGATAACTCCAACGAAGATGTTAATGGATTTAAAATACCTCATTCTTAACAACATGTGAATCATGAAGCACAAAGGAAATTATCAACAATGACATAACACCACCTCAAAAGATAAGATAGGAAGAACCGCACTTAGCAATGCAAGATGACGAATACTTGAGCTCCTCTAAAAAGAATCTTGATGAACACTTCGAGAAGGAATTTAATCCTTTATGAACCATCATGTAGAACCTCCATGAAGAACTCTGGTAATAAAAGAATGATCAGACGAAAATGAAAGAGAAGTTGAAAACACAAGGTGAAGACTTGCAATGATTAGATGGATCTTCATGACGAGAAAATTGAGAGAGCTTGGAACTTCGGGAAAAGAAAAGATGAAACAATTGAAACCGAGAATCTACTCATCGTGACAAACTCCGGAAGATGAATCCAACATTTGGAAGAAGCAAGAATGAGAATTATGTTATGCGTATCCTAAACCAATTTAAATTGATGACGAGCAAACGGATTTGGCATACTACTTATTGTCGTAGAAAGGATTAAGATAGATATGGCGCAAACTTGAGAAGGTCTTGATGGATCCACCTGTAGGATTTGTAAACAACGAATGAATTGATAAATAACCAAGGAAGAGAGCTCTTGAACGAACCACCATAAGAATTGAAAAACGAATGAAGTAAAAGGATGAATCACCGGTAAGAATTGAAAATGGACAAAGAAAATATAAAGAAACACCGGGAGGAATTCGAAAAAAATGAATGAAGATACTTGCTAGCATTTAGATACATGAGAACGAAGATATCCTGAACTAATTAGAGGATATTTGAACGATGCACCGGTAAGATTTAGAGAAAGAGAGCTGAAAGCTGGAAAGAATAATTCTGAGATGATGGCCTCCGGAGAATCAAACTGAAAAGACTCCTGAATTGCTTCGGATGGTTGAAAAGAATTGACACAATTAAAAACAATTATGAGAGGATAGCATCAAGCTAGCACCATGGATCCTTGAGAGAACGGATAAGATTTGGAGGAAAAACTCTTCTTCGGTCTTCAAATGTCGAGAGTGACGACGAGAAACACCACCATGAATTGTTGAGATACTCCGAGATGACGGATAGAAAGGTTGAGCCAATGGTGATAAGAATTTGAAAGATCTTGGGGAAAGACATTTGACTGATGATGATTCATTCTGATGTCAAACTTGGAAAAGAATTTGAGAAGCTCCGGAAAAATTAGAAGAGTCAGGTAAGATCCTGGGAAAAGACCTGTGGGTTAGGGCCCACTGAAAAGAAACACCGTAGAACGATTTTGAAGAGAGATCGCACTGGTTGAATTAAATGGCTTGAATGAGATAACAACCTCGAAATAGATTGAACGGATCTTGAAAGAAAAGACGAGCCTTCTGAGATATCTTCAGCACTCCGAAACAATTGAATAGCGAGAAGTGGATGATTAAGAGGTGCACCGGCATGAGAAAACATTTAAAATGAGGAAAAGGATATGCTCAACAAAGCTTGACTTGAATCCACCGAAGAAAAAGAACGAATAGTGATGAACTTGAGGCACCGTTAGCATCTTCCTGAGAATCACCGAATAAGAACATTGACGGAAAAGAATGGAGAGACTTTGTATCAATAAGATGGATATTTGATTAAGATATATGAGTCCTTGAAGAAACAAGGGTGGGAGGGCGGGAAAACAAAGACAATTTGGGGCGAATGAAACAAACACCGTTGAGAATACTTAGGGTTGGTCTTGCGGGTTTTGAAAAAGATTGGATCCACTTGAAGAGAGAACACGCCGGTTGAAAAAGAATTAACATGACAATCTCGATGATCCAGAAGGATTTGTATTCACATAGAAGTACCAGAACACCATTTAGGAAAGGTATGGAATCAACATTTGACTTTGAAGCAACTCGAATACCACAACTCAAAACAAAACAAAGGATTGGCTTGCAGAATAAGCCGGGACAAACATATGATAAAGATTTCGTCCGAAGTTTTCGTGGTGGGGCCCACACGGGCTCGATCGTACAACACCATCATGTATAAGGCAGTGCACATGACATACGAAGCGTCCCCGAGTCAGCATAGCCAAGGACTCTTTAAGACACAATGAGACCATTGTAAAACCAACCGTGGATAGGCGGACCACTAGACGTCGAACCCCAATTTCATATCATACATCTGTCGGAAAGATATCCTAGGAGCTATTTGAATTCCCACTTATAAACTCCCGAAACTTTTTGGTTATGCAATCAGGTATTGGGGATACAGGGGAAGCATAATATCTCACCCAAAACTAGCAAATCCTACATCCAACTGTATCCATCCTTCAACACATAACCAAGAAACCTTCGGAAATCATTTACCTCAACCTTTGAAAAGCATCCGTTATACGAGTTATGGCAATACTCCCGAACTCCCGCCCCAGTACTGGGTGGCGTTGAGGTTATCTCACCAACAACTGCATAAAAGAGATTTTCGATGTCGGTGAAACTCAGGTATTCCAGAACTGCAACGATAAAATTGTGACGACAACACATCGGAGCTCAACTCCCCAGGACACTGCCACAACCCCTAAATGTCAGGAGGCACCAAGAACAATGTTCTCGTCACAAAACCATCGGAACGATTCCAAGATACCCACGTGATCCTAAAAAAAATCGTGAAAATTTGAGAAGAGAAGAGTCAAAACTCTACGTCAGGAGGCCTCACCAGAGCGACGAAGGGACTTAGGAGTAAAAAGAATCCTACTCTCCGATATATATAATCCTATAAGACTCAAAACATTTTTCTAGAGTCAACAACACCAATGATTCGATCAAGCAGGGGGCTCCTAAGTCGGGGAAGGCTCTGATACCAACTTGTAACACCCACGATGCGGCTATATCTCCCATGTGTCAGAGCACGACTTAGAGGCATAACCGCATTGTAGGCATGTCGCAAGAGGGGTAATCTTTACACATCCCATGTACTGAATAAGAAAGAGGTACAGAGTTGGCTTACAATCGCCACTTCACACAATACATGAATATAGCATTACATCATCCAGATACAATCAAGGTCCGACTATGGAACCAAATAAAGAAAGACAACCCCTAATGCTAGGTCCCGATCGCCCCAACTGGGCTCCACTACTGATCAACTGGAAACGGAACAACATAACGAACAAGATCTTCATCTAGCTCCTCCTTGAGCTCGGTTGCGTCACCTGCACGATATCATCGGCACCTGCAACTGGTTTTGGAAGTAAACTATGAGTCACGGGGACTCAGCAATCTCACACCCTCGCGATCAAGACTATTTAAGCTTATGGGTAGGGAAAAGGTATGAGAGGTGGAGCTGCAGCAAGAACTAGCATATATGGTGGCTACCTTATGCAAAGGAGAGCGAGAAGAGAAGGCAAAGCATGGTTGTGAACTAGAAGTGATCAAGAAGTGATCCTGAAACTACTTACGTTCAAGCATAACTCCAACGCCGTGTTCACTTCCCAGACCCCGCCGAGAAGAGACCATCACGACTACACACACGGTTGATGCATTTTAATTAAGTTAAGTGTCAAGTTCTCTACAACCGTACATTAACAAATTCCCATCTGCCCATAACCGCGGGCACGGCTTTCGAAAGTTCAAAACCCTGCAGGGGTGTCCCAACTTAGCCCATCACAAGCTCTCACGGTCAACGAAGGATATTCCTTCTCCCAGGAAGACCCGATCAGGCTCGGAATCCCGGTTACAAGACATCTCGACAATGGTAAAACAAGACCAGCAAAGCCGCCCGGATGTGCCGACAAATCCCGATAGGAGCTACACATATCCCATTCTCAGGGCACACCGGATCAGCCAAACATCGGGTCGGCATAGACCCTGGTTGCCCAGGGGGCGCCGGACATCGCTCAGGTTGGACCAACACTTAGAGAAGCACTGGCCCGGGGGGGTTAAAATAAAGATGACCCTTGAGTCTGCAGAACCCAAGGGGAAAAGGCTAGGTGGCAAATGGTAAAACCAATGTTGGGCCTTGCTGGAGGAGTTTTATTCAAGGCGAACTGTCAATGGGTTCCCATTATAACCCAACCATGTAAGGAACGCAAAATCAAGGAACATAACACCGGTATGACGGAAACTAGGGCGGCAAGAGTGGAACAAAACACCAGGCATAAGGCCGAGCCTTCCACCCTTTAACAAGTATATAGATGCATTAAGTAAACAAGATATACTGTGATATCCCAACAATAATCATGTTCCAACAAGGAACAAACTCCAATCTTCACCTGCAACTAGCAACGCTATAAGAGGGCTGAGCAAAGCGGTAACATAGCCAAACAACGACTTGCTAGGACAAGGTGGGTTAGAGGTTTGACATGGCAATATGGGAGGCATGAAAAGCATGTGGTAGGTATCGCGGCATAGGCATAGCAATAGAGCGAGCAACTAGCAAGCAAAGATAGAAGTGATTTCGAGGGTATGGTCATCTTGCCTGAGATCTCGCAAGGAAGAAGAACGAGTCCATGAAGAAGACAAACGGACGTAGCCAACGGATCCTCACAAACGCAACGTTACCGGATTACTGAGAAGAAGTACATCGGAAAGAAAGCAAACAACATAGTAAACAATCATCACATAAGCATGGCACGATGCGCAAACAAGTATGATGCATGTCCGGTTTAATGAGGCATGGCATGGCAAAGTGCACAAGTAATCCTACAAATTAAGTGGAGATCAATATGCAACTCCGTTGCATAGTGACGAAACACCACGTGACTTATTTAGTTCTCTCTCGTTTATGTACTCAACAATATTAAATGTTGGTTAGCATGGCAAGAGGTGAATCATAAGTAAACTAACTATTTATGCAAGTTTAAATGAGGCCGGAAACAACAAACAACAATTTCGGAAAATCCTCATGTGTATATTTGAATTTGGTATTGTTCTGCCCTAAACCATATTTTAGAGTTGATAAACATGCACCGTGATGCTACCATGTTAAACCAGGCATTTTTCTACCCCATTTACATATAAAGTTTGTTAGGTTTGGAGCTACGGTTATTTAGTTATGAAATAAATCATTTTAACATGGCATTTGAGAAAAATTAAGCAAACATCATTTTAAACATTTCAAACATGGTTGAAAGTAGCAGATTATTAAACTAGACAAAATTCTAGACATTTTACATATAAAGTTTGTTTTAAACCGATGCACGGTTAATTAGTTAGGATATGCATGAAGTGCAAGGGTGTTTCTGCAAAACTGGCAGTTCTCAGGATAAATAGCAAATTCGGTCGTGAAAAAAAACAGGCACTCGGGCCGAATCTAGCCGGCCCAACCATGGAAAAAGAGGAGGGCGTGCAGCTGGCCTCACCATGGGCCTAGGCCCACTTGGTGGAGGAGGGAGGCTGGTAGGGCGCGCAGCTGGGCCTCGGGCATGCTTGTGGCCCACACGGGCATATGCGGCAGTGGCCTCTGTCACGCTCGCCCGAATCACAGAGGAAGGGGACGAAGCAGGGGAGCTCGGGAACGGCAGCAGAGGAGGCATGGGTTCAGCGTGGTGCCGGGCAGGAACCGGCCGGAACAGGCGGATCCGGCGGCTGGGCGGCGGTTAGGACGGAACGGAGGTCGGCGGCGGCTGTCTTGAGGAGCATGCGAGGCGTGGTGGCGCAGCAACGTAGGGGGACCGGGCGTGGACTTGGCGCAGCGACGGGACGTCGGACTTGGGCGGTGGAGCTCGACGCGACGACGGGATGGGGACTTGACGGCGGGATTCGACGAGGAGGCTTCGGAGATGGTCGGATCTGGGCCAGAGGCGGACGTTGGCGGCTTCCGCGAGCGGCGGCCGTTCCAACAGCAATGAAGTACAGAGAGAGACGGAGATTGTGAGAGAGATCGAAGGGGAAGGACAGAAAACCATAGGGGAAGAAAGGAAGGAGAGGGTTCCTGCCTGGTGCTCCTCCGGTGAGCTGCGGCTCGCGGTCGCCGGCTGGAGCGAGCACTCTTGCTCAGGAAGAGCTCCTGCTCTCGATCGGGAGGCGGCTGAGGGTGGCGATGGGTTGGTGGGCCGGGAGGTGGCTGGATTGGTGGATCGAGGGGAGGAGATGGTTGGCCCTTTGTCGGTGTCAAAACCGGCGGATCTCGGGTAGGGGGTCCCGAACTGTGTGTCTAGGCCGGATGGTAACAGGAGGCAAGGGACATGAAGTTTTACCCAGGTTCGGGCCCTCTCGATGGAGGTAAAACCCTACGTCCTGCTCGATTAATATTGATGATATGGGTAGTACAAGAGTAGATCTACCACGAGATCGGAGAGGCTAAACCCTAGAAGCTAGCCTATGGTATGATTGTTGTTCTGTATGTTGTCCTACGGACTAAAACCCTCCGGTTTATATAGACACCGGAGAGGGTTAGGGTTACACAAAGTCGGTTACAATGGTAGGAGATCTACATATCCGTATCGCCAAGCTTGCTTTCCATGCCAAGGAAAGTCCCTTCCGGACACGGGACGAAGTCTTCATTCTTGTATCTTCATAGTCCAGGAGTCCGGCTGAGGGTATAGTCCGGCCATCCGGACACCCCCTAATCCAGGACTCTCTCAGTAGCCCCCGAACCAGGCTTCAATGATGATGAGTCCGGCGCGCAGATTGTCTTCGGCATTGCAAGGCGGGTTCTCCTCCAAATTCCGTGTACCTGTTGAATAAAGTCCGGTTTCTTGTAAATGTTGTGCTCCTTGGCTTCTACGCCCAATAATGGCCGTCTCCCACATGTCAAACGAATATGAAAAGTCTGAGTGTTTTTTCATTCACACCCCTAGCCGCATAAATGACCTGCCCATTTAAGGGGACGAGGATTTAGATCCAAACCACATCTTCCCCCCTTCGCGAGTGTTCACCAGAGCGCATCCGACAAAGGTCCATTCCACCATGCCAGCCATCGCAACTCCTCCTTTCGCCCTTCCAGCCCTCAGCCTGGATATTTGGAGAGATGCTCCGTCCCGCATAGCGAGCTAGTGACGCTCTAGACCAAGGGATTTCTCCCCCCGGCCTATATGATCCCGGTTCGAGCCGGTCTTGCCATCTATAATGGCGGAAAGCAAGCGGAGAGTGCCCCTAATCCCTCGAAAGGAGAGCGGGTATGACTCGTCCCTTATTTAATAAGGGGGCTCGGGTTTCCAATCCATCCATTTCTCCGGGGGCTGCTGGAGTTCTACGGCCTCCAGCTACACAATCTCACGCATGCCTCTGTATTGCATATCGCGGGCTTCGTAGCCCTCTGCGAGTTGTTTTTGGGTGTCAAGGCTCATTTCGGGCTATGGAAAAGGTTATTCTGCCTTGTGCCCCGCTCTAAGGAGGGGTCAATGTATCAAGTGGGCGGAGCCAAAGTGTGGCGCATCGCCGAGACCGGATATCTATCCGGAACCCCAAAGAAGGCGTCCAAAGACTGGCCTTCGGAATGGTTTTATATAGAGGACGTCACGCTGCCAGACCCTGTCCGGATCGGCCTCCCCGAGTTCAACAGTGCTCCCCTACAGAAGCACCTAAGCTGGCACCCACAGAGCCCTCAGAGGGAAAGTGACAGGGACATCATTTACTTGATGGGCCAGATAAGATTGTTAGCTCATTCCGGACTGACCATGATCGGGGTTATGGCCGAATGCATCATGCGGGGGGTGCAGCCGCTTTAGTATAGAAGCCACCCCATGTGGGACTTCAACGGGGAGGATGACGCCACCCGCTACGGCCGTAAGGGGCTGGATTCAGCTGCCGCTCTACTAAAGATCTTGTCCACTTTGTACAAGGGAGAAGAGGAGGAATTTCTCTGCATCAACCCACAGGGTGGATTCTCTATGCACAATCCTCCAAGCTGGGTAAGCGATCGCATTTACTTGGCCATCCGTTTTGTATTCCCATTGTTAAATATTCAGTCTAACGACTTCAACGCAGGAACTGCGCCGGGCTGTTGAGGAAATAAACAGCCCTCCTCCACAACCCGAGGACCCAGGACGGTCCCTCAACCCGGCTGATCAAGAGGATCCGGACATATCTATGGAGCTGATTGATGGAGTGTTCCATCAATTGAGCAAGGACAACGCCTTGGTGGCCATTACGGCCGATTACCCAGGACTAATCTCGGCCTCCCAGGTAACTGAAATCAAAGTCCCAGCACCCCGAATAGGTGTCCGCCCTCTCGTGCTTTCAGTTTCCTGATTACAACCGAGCTTTGCAGGGGAGGTTTTTGAGACGGGAGGCCGAACCTGCAGCGGCAAGCCAACGAGGGGCCGCAGGGGCCCGTGGGCAGAAAAGAGGCGCAGTCCGGACCGAGGAGTCAGTGCAAAGGTATGGCGTGCCCCCTTATCCCAGGTGTTACACCTGCGAGGCATATTAACACTCGTGCTCTCTTCAGGACAAAGAGACCTCACCGGACTATACCCGGAGAGGCTGCCAACCGCGCCTCCACCAGCCAGGCTCCAAAGCCTGGTCCGGAGGCGGAGGCGAACACAAGGCGCGCAGCGGACGCTCCTCTGATGGAGGATGTGGACAGGTTGTCTGCCACCAACTCTGAGGTGGAGAGTGCCATGAACCACAGGCGTCACCGGACAATTCTTCACGACGCTTGTTCCTCCCAAGGGGCATTAGATGCCTTTAATTCGGGAGATGCGTACCTCCGTGCCGCTCAAAATGGTCTAGCCAGAGCCACGGAGCAATATGTAAAAGACATACTGGTAAGAAAATTTTGGTAATTATATATATATACCAGTAGCCCCCGAGACTTGAAACAGTTAGAATAACTGATTTAAGGATCATTTGTTATGTAGGTTCTTACAGAAAAGAATTCCCTACTGTCCAAGGAGCTGGAAGAGTGCAAAGCCAAACTTGAGGCCGCACTAGCCGCGGCAGGGGAGCCCAAGGAGACCCCCTCTGGTAATATACACTTCGAAAGATAAGTATTTTGCGAAGCACGGCATGGGTGCGAATCTGACAAATGAAATTGCAGATGGCGCCGGATTGAATCCAGAAAGGCAACACCTCCTACGCCAGCTAAAGGATGGTGAGAAGGTGCTGACAAAGGTGAGGCGGGAGAAGAACGATCTCCAAGATGCCAACACCAAGCTGGGCGTCGAGCTAAAAGATGTTCGTGCCCAGCTGTCAAACTCCGTTAAGGAGAATCAGCGGCTTCGGTGCGGCATATTTAGTAAGTGCTTAAACGAACCTTTGAAAGAAAGTTCGGCGGGGAAGTCGACTAACAGAGCAATTTCTGTAGGTGTGCTAACAGGTCGTCCTGCAGAGGAGATGCCCGGTTCTACGGGTGACCTTCTTCCCGAGCTCTCGCAACTGCTCGATCGAGTTCGGCAGGCGATGCAAGGTGTCGCCCAGGCCCTGTGGCCATCCATCTCCATGCCCGAAGGTCTTGGAGAGCTTGCGGAGAAGCTGAAGGGAGCACGGCGGTGCTGCCGATTGTGGAAGATATCGGCCTGCCGTCAAGGCGCTAGGGAGGCCTGGGCCATGGTGAAGACGCGGTACACAAAGGCTGACCCCAACCACATGGCCGAGGTCGGTCCTGTAGGGCCCGATGGGAAGGAGATCCCTGTAAGCTAGTATACGGCCAAGTAGAGTTGGCCGCAAAGTATTCCCAGCAGGACTGTAATTAGATAGACTATTAGATGGTATTGAAGAGGAATACAATCAGTCAAAATGACTATGTAATTTAATTGACATTTATAATGCCTTCTAGCCGGATTGTAGATCATTTGTCATGGCCGACCTTTTCGCTTCAGCCTCGGGACCTGACGGTCCGGAGTGTGTCCGAATTCCCATGTGGTTATATAGGAACCGGGGAATGCATGGAGACCAAGCGTAGGGGTCATTAGTGCGTGAACAGACAAGTGCCCGACTAGTTATGTTATATTACATGGTTAGTAAGAAACATCTTCCAGGGAGAATAGTTCCGTTAGGGGTTCCTTTCCCTGGGAGGCATGCCCTAAAGTGCATGTCCATGTTGCGAAAAGAAACGCAGGAAAAACATCTGGGGGGCGTATAGATAAATAAAAAAAGATCATATTTAGTTCACCGACCGAATATTCCCTTAAGAACGCTAGCTTTCGGCTTCACCCAGTCTGAGGTACACGTCCGGCTGACCCGGCGGTAACAATCATAGAGGTGCTCCCTTTACCACCTAGCCGAACAATCTGGAACCTAGGGGTAAGCACAGGAGCCAGGCAACCCAGCTTGGCCAAAACTTAAGTCATATCGATGCATATAATGGTGAATAAAAGGTACATGCGGAAGTGTGACACATGTGTTGGGCATGAAGCTCATATAAATAATCTTCTGTGTAAAGAAGCCCCCAGGTTTAATGAGCGCGGATAGCGCGTCACTTTTTGAGCCTTTAAAGGCTATAAGAGAGAGAGATAGAAGAAGAGGAATGTAAGACAGAAAGTATATAAAAAATGGACAGAGGAAGGAGACGAACACAGAGTCCGGCGCTAGCCACAGAATCTTCGGAGACGGGCTGCGTTCCATGGGTTTGGCTCGAGTCAGTTATCCGATGCATCTCGCAGGCGGTACGCTCCACCAGTCAGGACTTGGTCAATTATGAAGGGACCTTCCCACTTGGGCTTGAGTTTGTCCTTTTTTTTGTCCGGTAGTCGTAGAACTAATTCGCCAACGTTGTAATTTTTGGCCCATACTTCTCTGCTTTGGTATCTTCGAGCCTGCTGTTGATAGAATGCGGAACGGGCTTTTGCCACGTCATGTTCCTCCTCCCATGCATCCAAGCTGTCCTGCCGATCGAGCTCGGCTTCTCTTTCTTCGTACATGCGCACTCGAGGTGAGTCATGAATTATGTCGCAAGGCAAAACTGCCTCTGCGCCGTACACCATAAAGAATGGTGTGTATCCGGTGGTGCGATTCGGCGTGGTCCACAGCCCCCAGAGCACGGAGTCGAGCTCCTCTACCCAGTGCATGTTAGATTCCTTGAGGGACCGCACTAATCTAGGTTTGATGCCGCTCATGATAAGACCATTTGCACGTTCGACCTGGCCATTAGTTTGTGGGTGATAGACGGAAGCATAATCGAGCTTGATGCCCATGTTTTTTCACCAGAATTTTACCTCGTCGGCCATAAAGTTCGTGTCGTTATCCGTGATGATGCTGTGGGGGACGTCGTAACGGTGTACAACCCCAGATATAAATTCTATCACCGGTCCGGATTCGGACGTCTTAATAGGCTTGGCTTCTATCCATTTGGTGAACTTATCCACCATGATCAGTAAGTATTTTTGCTTGTGGGTTCCGCCTTTAAGGGGTCCAACCATGTCAAGCCCCCAGACCACTAAGGGCCAAGTGATGGGGATAGTTTGGAGGGCGGTGGGTGGCATATGGCTTTGGTTTGCAAAGAGCTGGCAACCGGTGCATCGTTGGACTAAGTCCTGGGCGTCTGCCTAGGCCGTCGGCCAATAAAAGCCTGTACGGAAGGCCTTGCTTACAAGGGACCGAGCTGCCGCATGATGACCGCCGATTCCGGCATGAATTTCAGCCAGGAGGTTCCGCCCTTCCTCTTCGGAGATGCACCTTTGAAGGACTCCGGTAGTGCTTTTCTTAGAAAGCTCTCCCTCATGGACTTTGTAGGCTTTGGATCGCCGCACTATGCAGCGTGCCTCACTTTGGTCCTCGGGGAGTTCCTACCTAGTGAGGTAGGCGAGGAATGGTTCCATCCACGGGGCGATAACGGCCATTATTACATGGGCTGAAGGTGTTATTTCATTGGCAGAGCCTCCGATTGTGTCGGAATGTTCGGTGTCGGGCAGTGCAGTTGGGTCCGGGCTGTTATTGTTCGGCTCCCCTTTCCATACTACGGATGGCTTGAATAGCCTTTCCAAGAAGATGTTGGGGGGACTACATCGCGTTTTGCGCCGATGTGTGCCAGGACATCTGCCGCTTGATTATTTTCCCGGGCTACATGGTGGAATTCAAGCCCTTCGAACTGAGCTGACATTTTTAGGACGGCGTTGCGGTAAGCTGCCATTTTTGGATCCTTGGCGTAGAAGTCTCCATTTATTTGGGATATTGTGAGGTTCGAGTCCCCGCGCACCTCTAGGCGTTGAATGCCCATGGATACTGCCATCCGGAGACCATGTAAAAGGGCCTCATATTCGGCTGCATTGTTGGAGTCCGTGTACATAATCTGGAGTACGTATTGAACCGTGTCTCCTGTGGGGGACGTCAAAACGACGCCAGCCCCCAGTCCGGCCAACATCTTGGAGCCGTCAAAATGCATGATCCAATTTGAATATGTGCCGTACTCTTTAGGGAGTTCGGCCTCCGTCCATTCTACGACGAAGTCGGCCAAGACTTGCGACTTGATGGCTCGCCGTGGCTTATAAGTTATGTTGAACGGGAGGATCTCAATGGCCCATTTTGCAATCTGGCCGGTTGCATCACGGTTGTTTATAATATCGTTATGTGGTACTTCCGAGGCTACTGTTATTGAACACTCTTGAAAGTAGTGTCGTAGCTTCCGGGATGCCATGAATACCGTGTACGCAATCTTTTGATAATGCGGGTACCGTGATTTGCATGGAGTGAGGACAGTGGACACATAATAGACCGGCTTTTGAAGGGGGAATTTGTGTCCGTCCGTTTCTCGTTCGACGACGAGCACGGCGCTTACAACCTGATGTGTTGCTGCAATGTATAATATCATTGGTTCGCCAATGTTTGGCGCGGCCAGGACTGGGTTTGTTGCCAGTATGGCTTTCATTTCGTCGAGTCCGGCCGTGGCTGCATCCGTCCATTCGAAGTGTTCGGTGCACCGAAGGAGGTGGTAAAGGGGTAGGGCCTTTTCTCCCAAGCGGGAGATAAAGCGGCTTAGAGCCGCCACGCATCCGGTTAACTTTTGTATTTGTTTGAGGTCCTTCGGGATATCCAGTTGCGACAGAGCTCGGATCTTGGCTAGATTTGCTTCAATTCCTCTACCGGATACAATGAAGCCCATGAGCTTTCCAGCTGGAACGCCGAAAACGTATTTTTCCGGGTTGAGCTTGATGTCGTATGTTCGGAGGTTATCAAATGTGAGCCTCAAGTCGTCTATTAGAGATTCGACATGTTTTGTTTTGACGACCACATCATCTATGTATGCCTCCACTGTTTTGCCAATCTGGTTTGCTAGACATGTCTGAATCATGCGCTGATATGTTGCGCCGGCGTTTTTGAGCCTGAAAGGCATCGTGTTGAAGCAGAATGGGCCATATGGTGTGATAAATGCCGTTGCAGCTTGGTCTGGTTCTGCCATCTTGATTTGATGGTAGCCGGAATACGCGTCGAGGAAACACAATGAATCGTGTCCTGCGGTAGTGTCGATAATTTGATCGATGCGGGGGAGGGGGGAGGGATTCTTTGCGCAAGCCTTGTTAAGGTCCTTAAAATCAACGCATAGGCGCTAGGATTTGTCCTTCTTTGGTACCATCACCAGGTTTGCTAGCCAGTCCGTATGTTTTATATCTCTGATGAATCCGTCCTCCAATAGCTTTGCTAGCTCCTCTCCCATGGCCTGTCTCTTAGGTTCGGAAAAACGCCAAAGAGCCTGTTTGACAGGTTTGAATCCTGTTTGGATATTTAAGCTGTGCTCGGCCAGCCTGCATGGGATTCCTGGCATGTCTGAAGGGTGCCAGGCGAAAATGTCCCAGTTCTCTCATAGGAACTCTCGCAGTGCGGCGTCTACATCAGGGTTTAACTGTGCCCCGATGGAAGCTGTTTTATTGGGGTCCGTTGGATGGACTTGGAATTTGACTATTTCATCCGCCGGTTTAAAGGAGGTGGACTTGGATCTTTTGTCGAGTACCACATCATCCCTATTCACCGTAGAGCGCAGCGCAGTCTGTTCCTCAGCCGCTAGGGCTTTGGATAGTGCCTTGAGGGCCTGTGCGGCTGTCTTGTTTTCGGCGCGGAGTGCTATGTCCAGATCACTAGCGAGAGTGATGATCCCGTTAGGCCCGGGCATCTTGAGCTTCATGTACCCGTAATGGGGTATTGCTTGGAAGATTGTAAACGCTTCCCGCCCTAGCAGAGCGTGATAACCGCTGCTGAACTGAGCCACATGGAACGTGACCTCTTCGGACCTGTAATTATCCGGCGTGCCGAACACCACATCTAGTGTGATTTTTCCTGTGCAGCGCGCCTCCCGACCGGTGATTATTCCTCTAAAGGTTGTGCTGCTTCGCTCAATGCGGTTCCAGTCTATTTCCATTTTTTGAAGGGTTTCCTCATAAATGAGGTTCAATCCACTGCCGCTGTCCATGAGTACCTTGGTAAGGCGAAAGTCATCCACTATTGGACTGAGGACCAATGCGGCTGGTGCTCGGGCTGTTCGGAATTTAGGTTCATCACTGGCGTTGAAGGTAATAGCCATGTCACTCCATGGGTTTATTGTTGCTACTTGGTAGACTTCGGCAAGGCTGCGGAGTGTCCTTTTTCGCATATTATTTGATGCGAAAGTCTCGAAGACTGTTAATACCGTATTGGTGTCTCTGGGGTGGCTTTCTGTGGCCTCCGGAATTAGGAGATTTTCGCCAATTTTGGCCACTTGCCGGAGTATCCAACATGCTCTAAGGCTGTGAGTTGGTCTGGCGTCCTCTGTATTGTGAATTTTACAGGGTCCATTAAGCCATCCTTCCAGTACGGTTCCATGCCCTGTAGAGGGTTTTTGCTTTTTGGTGTTTAACCCGGGTGTCTGGCGATGATGCACCCTTTTATTTTGGACTGGGTTTGTATTCAGGGCCGGATCGTCCCAAAATTTTATTTCAGTTTTCCAGGCGCTTTCCATCGCACAGTACTTTCGCATGATGTACGCCAAGTCAGCGAAGCGTGCAATATCACGGCAACTTATTGCGTTGAGGATTCCCTTGTCCATGCAATTATTGCAAAAGATTGAGATTGCGTCTTCCTCGTGGCAGTCCTTTATCCTGTTCTTAACCAGGAGGAATCTGGCCCAGTAATGATGTACTGTTTCATCGGGCTCTTGCCTGATTTGGGATAGATCGCTTATGTTCGGGAGGGTGGGCGGAATTAAATCTGAAGCCTCACCCCATTTGTGGCTCAGAGGCCGAGGAATTTCCAAACTCAAAAATTTGGATTCTTGGATGTTGTCCAATGAATCCAGCCCGTCGCCTGACTATAAGTTCAGGTCTTGAGTGATATCCTCCCCTTCGTGGGTATCCGACTTGGAGGGATCGGGAATCCAGACGTAGCTAGTCCTTAAGATAGATGAAGGGTCGCCGCACTGTCCCTCTACCACGGCAACGTGATGGGTGACTTGGGGAGAGTTAATCTCTCAGATCGGGTTTAGGCCCAATCTGGTCGTAATCCGTAGCGACTCCCAAGGCGGCGATGCGATTCAAGAGCTCGCTTATGGAGGAGAGCTCCATTGGATCTAACTGCTCGGCGAGTTCCGAGCTGACATGAAGATTGTTTTCGATGGCTCGAGAGGTCATCATCGGCGCAGAAGCCGAACAGGCGGTCATAAGAAAACCACCTAGCCAGAGGGTTTGGCCGGCAGCCAAAGCTCCCTTAGCAATGGTGCCGTCTTTAAAGACGGGGTGAGGCATCCTTCCTGATGGTGACGACACAGAGGAACTCTCAATGAAAGCACCAATGTCAGTGTCAAAACCGGCGGATCTCGGGTAGGGGGTCCCGAACTGTGCGTCTAGGCCGAATGGTAACAGGAGGCAAGGGACACGAAGTTTTACCCAGGTTCGGGCCCTCTCGATGGAGGTAAAACCCTACGTCCTGCTTGATTAATATTGATGATATGGGTAGTACAAGAGTAGATCTACCACGAGATCGGAGAGGCTAAACCCTAGAAGCTAGCCTATGGTATGATTGTTGTTCTGTATGTTGTCCTACGGACTAAAACCCTCCGGTTTATATAGACACCGGAGAGGGTTAGGGTTACACAAAGTCGGTTACAATGGTAGGAGATCTACATATCCGTATCGCCAAGCGTGCCTTCCACGCCAAGGAAAGTCCCTTCCGGACACGGGACGAAGTCTTCATTCTTGTATCTTCATAGTCCAGGAGTCCGGCTGAGGGTATAGTCCGGCCATCCGGACACCCCCTAATCCAGGACTCCCTCGCCCTTGCTAAAAACGAGGGAGATGGTCGGCTCGTCTGAATCGGGAGGGATCCCGAGGAAAGCAAAGTGGCGGCGGAATTGGAGGGAGTTGGTCTGCCTAGGGTCTAGGTTTAGCAAGAAATGGAATAGCTTATATATAGCAGGTAGATGATAAGAGGGAGCGTGAGGGCAAACTAGACCCTCCGATTATAATCGGACGGTCCGGGACAATTAGGTTAGGGTAGAGGCTATCAGGTCCCTACGATGCAATCGGATGGTCGCGAATAAAATAGTTAGGGAGTCCAAAAATAAAAACGGAGACGTTTTGTAGATGTTTGGGGATGATCCGGATCCAACAGTGACGACTGCCCGGGTCGGGTTCGGGACAACTTTCAAACGCGCGCGAGGGGTTCGATGCACTAATGCAAGGGGGGTTAGGCGAACAAGGTCAAAAGTGTGGTTGGGCTGAGAAGAGAGAGGGGGAATGCAACCCGGCAACTGTATCTGGAGACCGGAAACGTCCGACGTTTGACCGGCTATACTGCCGCTATAGTTATACGTTGGGGCATCAAATGGACTCCGGACGCAATGAAACTTGGCAGGCAGACTACTAACAACAAAACAACACCACACGCCAACTTTCATCCCATTTGAGAACATTTTCCCGCCACTTATAAAATAATATTTCGGACATGCCGCGGGCGCGTGCAAGTGTGTTTGGGCTCAGTACGGACAACGGAGAGAACCGGAAGATCCGGACGGATGCGAGTTTCAAAAACATGATGATGCAATGCACATGATGACATGATGAAAAGCAACACGCAAGCAAAAGACATGGCAACGATGGCGAATAACTGGCAGACACCTGGCGCAACGGTCTCGGGGCGTCACAGGTTTAAGCTTGGGGGAGTTGATACGTCTCTGTCGTATCTACTTTTCCAAACACTTTTGCCCTTGTTTTGGACTCTAACTTGCATGATTTCAATGGAACTAACCCAGACTGACGTTGTTTCAGCATAATTGCCATGGTGTTATTTATGTGCAGAAACAAAATTTCTCGGAATGACCTGAAACTTTACGAAACAACTTTTTGGAAATAATAAAAAATCCTTGCAAAAGATGAAGTCCAGGGGGCCCACCACCTGTCCACGAGGGTGGGGGCGCGCCTGCCCCCTTGGGAGCGCCCCCTACCTCATGGGCCCCCTGGAGCTCCTCCGACCTCAACTCCAACTCTATATATTTGGTTTCGGGGAGAAAAAAAGCAGAGAGAAGGATTCATCGCGTTTTACGATACGGAGCCGCCGCCAAGCCCTAAAACCTCTCGGGAGGGCTGATCTGGAGTCTGTTCGGGGCTCCGGAGAGGGGAATCCGTCGCCATCATCATCATCAACCATCCTCCATCACCAATTTCATGATGCTCACCGCCGTGCATGAGTAATTCCATCATAGGCCTGCTAGACGGTGATGGGTTGGATGAGATCTATCATGTAATTGAGTTAGCTTTGTTAGGGTTTGATCCCTAGTATCCATTATGTTCTGAGATTGATGTTGCTATGACTTTGCTATGCTTAATGCTTGTCACTAGGGCCCGAGTGCCATGATTTCAGATATGAACCTATTATGTTTTCATCAATATATCAGAGTTCTTGATCCTATCTTGCAAGTCTATAGTCACCTATTATGTGTTATGATCCGTTAACCCCGAAGTGACAATAATCGGGATACTTACCGGTGATGACCGTAGTTTGTGGAGTTCATGTATTCATTATGTGTTAATGCTTTGGTCCGGTACTCTATTAAAAGGAGGCCTTAATATCCCTTAGTTTCCATTAGGACCCCGCTGCCACGGGAGGGTAGGACAAAAGATGTCATGCAAGTTCTTTTCCATAAGCACGTATGACTATATTCGGAATACATGCCTACATTACATTGATGAACTAGAGCTAGTTCTGTGTCGCCCTAGGTTATGAATGTTACATGATGAACCACATCTGGCATAATTCTCTATCACTGATCCATTGCCTACGAGCTTTCCATATATTGTTCTTCGCTTATTTACTTTTCCGTTACTATTGCTATCATCACTACAAAATACCAAAAACATTACTTTTGCTACTGTTATCCTTTGCTACCGTTACCACTACTATCATATTACTTTGCTACTAAACACTTTGCTGCAGATATTAAGTTTCCAGGTGTGGTTGAATTGACAACTCAGCTGCTAATACTTGAGAATATTCTTTGGCCCCCCTTGTGTCGAATCAATAAATTTGGGTTGAATACTCTACCCTTGAAAACTGTTGCGATCCCCTATACTTGTGGGTTATCATTCGTCTTGAAGTGTTGCACCGAGTTGAGATAAATCTTGATGGCACTTTCATTGTCACACTAAAGAGGCACTTTGTCACAAATGACATCGTAATCCTTTAAAGTTTTCCTCATCCATAGAAGTTGTGCGCAACAACTACCGGCAGCCACATACTCCGCTTTGGTGGACGAGAGAGACACACAACTTTGCTTCTTGGAAGACCAACTCACCAAAGAGCAACCAAGGAATTGGCACCCTCCGGAAGTTGACTTCCTATACACTTGTCTCCCGCCCAATCGGAGTCCGAATAGCCTACAAGGTTGAAGTTTGCTCCTCTTGGGTACCATAAGCCAAAGTTTGGGGTATGAGCCAAATATCGAAAGATTCGCTTGACCACCACAAAGTGACTTTCCTTAGGTGCGGCTTGAAACCGTGCACAAATTCCCACACTCAACATGATTTCCAGTCTAGATGCACAAAGGTAAAGCAAGGAGCCAATCATGGAGCGATATACCTTTTGATCCACCGCTTTACCATTGGGATCTATGTCAAGTTCGCATTTGACGGGCATTGGAGTGGAAGCCGGCTTGACTTCACTTAGCTTGAATCTCTTGGGCATGTCTTGAGTGTATTTGGCTTGGTTGACAAAGGTTCCTTCTCTTGGTTGCTTGATTTCGAACCCAAGAAAGAACTTCAACTCTCCCATCATGGACATGTTGAACTTCGAGGTCATGAGAGCGGCAAATTCCTCATTGAAAGCTTTGTTAGGAGAACCAAAGATAATGTCATCAACATATAGTTGGCACACAAACAACTCCCCTTTGACCTTCTTAGTAAAAAGAGTGGGGTCGATTTTCCCAATTTCAAACCCACGATCTTGCAAAAACTCGGTAAGGTGGTCATACCACGCACGTGGGGCTTGTTTAAGGCCATAGAGTGCCTTATCGAGTTGGTACACATGACCGGGGAAATAGGGATCCTCGAACCGGGGGGGTTGTTTGACATACACCAACTCATTAATAGGACCATTAAGAAAAGCACTCTTCACATCCATTTGCTGCAACTTGAAGTTATGATGAGAAGCATAGCAATCAACAAAAGAATAGATTCAACGGGAGCAATGGGAGCAAAGGTTTCACCGTAGTCAATACCCTCGACTTGGGAGTAGCCTTGAGCTACCAAGCGAGCCTTGTTTCGGACAATAATTCCATGAGCATCTTGCTTGTTCTTGAATATCCACTTGGTTCCAATGACATTATGGTTCCCCGTTGGCCTTGGCACCAATCTCCACACCTTGTTGTGCTCAAAGTTGTTGAGTTCTTCATGCATGGCATTAAGCCAATCCAGATCTTCGAGCGCCTCATAGACCTTTTGGGGTTCAACACAAGACACAAACACGTGATCTTCACAATAGTTTGCCAATTGTCTACGAGTGCTTACCCCCTTTCATATGCTTCCAAGCACATTTGTCATAAGATGACCCTTGGTAGATAGCTTGGATGCAATCTTGGCGGCATGACACTCCAATTCCTCCTCAGGAGAGAGTTGAGGAGCGCTTACTTGATCATCTTAAGCATCTTCTTGAGCTTGTTCTTGATCTTGAGCTTGCTCTTGATCTTGAACTTGCTCGGAGGGGAGAACTTGACCTTGGGAATCACTTGATGGTTTAACGCCATCTTGAGGTTGATCTTGCCCTTGGTCTTGTTCACGAGGTTGAGGGCCTTCACTTTGTTCTTCGGAAGCGTGTGGGTCTTGGGTTCGTGATGGTTCCACTAGAGTGGAACATTGTCCTTCTCCTTCGGCCACAAGGGGTTCCTCAATGGGAAGGATAAAACCAACACCCATTCTTCTTATGGCTTGGGGAGGAATTTCATCACCTACATCACAAGTACCACTTTGCTCCACTTGGGAGCCGTTATTCTCATCAAACTCCACGTTACATGTCTTCTCAATAAGTCCCGTGGACTTACTGAGGACACGGTAAGCATGAGAGTTTGTAGCATAACCAACAAATATGCCCTTTTGATCTCTAGCCTCAAATTTAGACAAACGAACACCTTTCTTGAGAATGAAACACTTACACCCGAACACCCGGAAGTACTTGAGGTTGGGCTTGTTACCGGTGAGTATCTCATATGGAGTCTTGTTCAAGCCTTTGCGGAGGTAGAGCCGATTGGATGCATGACACGCGGTGTTGATGGCTTCGGCCCAAAAGTTGTATGGAGACTTGAACTCCACCACCATGGTTCTTGCCGCATCCATCAACGTCCGGTTCTTCCTCTCCGCTACACCGTTTTATTGAGGGGTGTAAAGTGCGGAATATTGATGTTTGATCCCCTCATCACTAAGAAACTCATCCAAGGTGTAGTTCTTGAACTCGGTGCCGTTGTCACTTCTTATTGTCAAGATCTTTGCATTGTGTTGACGTTGGGCTTCATTTGCAAAGTCAATGACGGTTTGTTGGGTCTCACTCTTCCTCTTGAAGAAGTACACCCAAGTGTATCTTGAATAGTCATCCACAATCACCAAGAAATACTTTCTACCCCCAAGACTATCAAAGGATGGAGGCCCAAAGAGATCCAAGTGAAGGAGCTCCAAAGGCCTCTTTGAGTAAATCATAGTCATGGGAGGGTGAGCCTTCTCATATAGCTTTCCTTCAATGCAAGCACTCCAAGCACGATCTTTGGCAAAACTAACATTTTTTAGTCCACGGACATGGTCCCCCTTGAGAAGACTTTGCAAAGATCTATATTGACATGGGCTAGACGGCGATGCCAATGCCATCCCACGTCAACTTTAGCCATTAGGCATGTCGCGGTCTTAGTGGGTCGCTCCGAAAAGTTAATCACATAGAGACCGTTCTCGACATGCCCAACAAAGGCTACTTTAAGAGTCTTGCTCCACAAGAGGGCCATGGTATCAATATCAAAGAAGTGGAAAAGCCCATGATTGCAAGTTGACGAACGTAAAGTAAATTGTATGCAAGGGACTCAACAAGCATGACCTTTTCGATCGTGAGATCATGAGAAATGACAACCTTGCCAAGCCCCAATACCTTAGAGGACGAGGCATCACCCCACTCGACATTGGTGGGCATAGATGGAACCTTTTGCACGTCCACCACCAAGTCATTGCTTCCAGTCATATGATTAGTGGCTCCACTATCGATCAACCATGATCCCCCTCCGGAAGCAAACACCTACATGAGATCAATGCTTGGTTTTAGGTACCCATTTTGTAATGGGTCCTTTGATGTTAGTGACAAGGGTCTTAGGAACCCAAATAGACCATTCAATGTACTCATAAGGAGAACCAACAAATTTAGCCTAAACATGTCCATCACTAGCACGACATAACACATAGGAAGGGTTAAAGTCATCGGCTTTGTTGGAAGGTGTGGCATTGCCCTTCTTGACACCACCACCCTTCACATTGTTCTTCTTCTCCTTAGAGGCACCCTCTCCCTCTTTGACAAAAGTTTGCATGAGAGGAGGAGTTCGTTTGGCCTTGTCATTCTTCTTCTTGTTCTTGGACCTGGTTGCGAACCCAATCCCTTCCTTGGCCACAACTTCCTTTTGATTGCTCAAAAGATCGTTGAGGTTCTTCTCACCTTGTATGCACGACACAAGGCCTTTCTCAAGTTGCTCCTTCAACTTTGTATTCTCCTCAACAAGATGCACATGCTCACAACAAGGGTTAGTAGCATTTGCATTATCAATTAAAACCATATGAGGAAAAGTGGCTTTCTCCTTGGTTAGCCTCACTTGGAGTTGATCATGAGACTCTTTAAGACTAGCATGAGTACTCTTCAAGGCCTTGTGAGCCTTGTCAAGTATATCAAACTCCTCCTTGAGTCTAGCAAGATCAACACCAATTTTGTCCTTCTCGGAATTTAGCAAGATCTTTCTTTAATTTAGCATGGTCATCGTTGTGTGACTCCTAAAGAGCCAAGCGATGACCAAACTCTTCCTCAAGAGCATTAGAGAGATCCGATATCTCATCGGCATAGTCACAACTATGCCCCTCCATCTTAGAGATGGTGTCTCCGTGAGCCTCGATCATGTCATTGGCTTCACCAAGTTGTTCCAAGAGAGCAACAAAGTGCTTCTTGGATTTACCCTTAAGCTTACTCATAAAAGACTCAAACTCATTTTCCTCCATGTTGGACCCCCACTTTCATCAATGCAATCCGTCAAAGAAGGGTGAGTAATGATGGTAGTTTTGATGATGGGGGTTACCTTGTTGGTGGCTTTAGCCATGAGGCACTTGGCGGTGATGTTCTCATTGGGTGAGTCGAAGAGGGACGCCCGTGGGGTTGTTGCAATGGCCACGGAGGCCATGGCAATCATCTCACCGTCTTCATCATCATCCTCATTGTACTCTTCTTGTGCCACCAATCCCTTGGGAGGAGCCTTGTTGGTGAAGTGATTCTTGTTGGGGAAAGACTTGGCCTTGTCCTTCCGGATGAGCTTGCCACCATTGTCTTCCCTCGTCTCATAGGGGCACTCCGCAACAAAGTGGCTCACATTGCCACAATTGTAGCAAGTCCTCACACGTTGCTTTCCCTTGGTGCCACTTGAGTTGCTCTTGTTGAAGTTGGTCCTTGAGTTCTTCTTGCTCCAAAATTGTCTTGAAGCGAGAGCCATGTGCTCATGATAATCATATTTCGTATCCTCGGGGTTGCTCTCCTCTTCTTCCTCTTCCTCCTCTTCTTCCACACTAGCCTTGTATTTCAAAGCAAGGTTGGGATTCTTTGCTATTTGAGAATGCAATACCGCATTGTCGGCGGTCTTGTCCAAGATACTCATTGCCACAAACTCATCCAACACTTCACTTGAGGACAAAGTGTGGAAGTCCGGCCTTTGACGGATCACAAAGGACATGGCCTTATGGTAAGGCATCATGGCTTTGAGAAATTTCCGCTTGATCCAATTGTCATTTGTATCCTTGCTCCTATGATCTCGGAGTGAGACCGCGAGAGTGGTTAGTCTCCGGTAGAGCTCACGGGGTTCTTCACCTTCATTCGTAGCAAATTCATCGGCTTCATCTTGCACCACTTCATAGTGGAGCGTTGAATGCTTGCGCTTCCCCTGTAAAGGAAACAGCATGGTGACATGCTTCCTTTGCCACGGTGAATGGTCGGAGATGTGCAATATCTTCGGGAGGGATTGCATCTTGGATGATGTAGAGAGAATTCTCGTTGAATTGATGATCCGCGACATCTCTTTGGGTGAAGTTGCTTGGGTCATGCGGATAGAACCTTGCTCAATGATTCTCCAAAGGTTAGTATTAACATGATTTAAATGACGTTTAAAGCGGTAGACCCAAGCATCAAAATCCTCATTTTCACAATCTTAGGAGGAGAACCGACATGATTTAAATGAGTGGAGGGAATCGGTCCTCCATAGGTAAGTGGAGGTTCCACATGGGCAAAGATGCCATTTCCACTTTTACCACTAGACAAAGGAACTTTATCACTAGAAGCTTCCCCCTTGTCGGAGTTAGCAACTGTCACCTTGTTAGTGGGATCAACCACTTCCAATGGTGTGGTGGACAATTTAAGACCATCAAGAAAATCCTTAAGCACGCCTTTGACCTCGGCCGTCATGGAGGTTTTAAATGTGTCCAAGCCCACATTGAGCTCCTCACGAGAGATCGAGGTTCCCCCATCGGCCGTAGAAGAGGATGGAATCACACCTGGGTGCTCCTCCTCACCGTCTACGGTGTCAACCATACTCTTCGGACAGCAAAGTCCTTAATAAAGAGATGAGTCTCTGATACCAATTGAAAGGATCGATATAGTTGACTAGAGGGGGGTGAATAGGCAACTAACAATTTTTAGCTTTTCTTTACCAATTTAAACTTTGCATCAAAGTAGGTTGTCTAGATATGCAACTAGGTGAGCAACCTATATGATTCAACAACAATAAGTAAACTAGAAAGCAAGGGATGTAACACAAGATAAGCTTGCACGAGTAAAGGGGTGAGAGGACCAAGAGTGGAGTTGATGAACACGAGGATGTGTTACTAAAGTTCCTTCCCTTTGAGAGGAAGTATGTCTCCGTTGGAGCGGTGTGGAGGCACAATGCTCCCCAAGAAGCCACTAGGGCCACCGTATTCTCCTCACGCCCTCACACAATGCAAGATTCCGTGATTGCACTATTGGTGCCCTTGAAGGCGGTGACCGAACCTTTACAAACAAGGTTGGGTCAATCTCCACAACTTAATTGGAGGCTCCCAACAACACCACGAAGCTTCACCACAATGGAGTATGGCTCCGCGATGACCTCAACCGTCTAGGGTGCTCAAACACCCAAGAGTAACAAGATCCGTGAGGGATTAGTGGGGGGAATCAAATATCTCTTGGTGGATGTGTAGATCTAGGCCTTTTCAACCAATCCTTAGGAGATCAACAAGTTTGATCGGCTAGGGAGAGAGATTGGGCGAAAATGGAGCTTAGAGCAACATGAAGCTTGGGGTGGAAGAGGTAAGTCAACTCGGAGAAGAAGACTCCCTTTTATAGTGGAAGAGAAAATCCAATCATTATCCACCAACTCAGCCTGCGACGCATGGTACTACCGCACCGAAGACGCGGTACTACCGCAAGAGCCAGTGGTACTACCGCAAGGCACTGCAGTACTACCGCCCATGCAGCAATATCCAACACAGCCCTGATGCGACGAAGCAGAGGGCGGTAGAACCGCTGGCGTGGTACTACTGCTCCCCCTTGCGGTACTACCGCAAGGCAGGGATAGTCTAGATTTGGGAAGGCACGGACATATAAAAATACATCCGTGGCAAATTCTGCTGAGTTAAGATCTATGCACAAATCCGACATGGTAGTACCAGAAGCCAGGAGCGGTACTACCGCGTAGGACGCGGATGTAAAAAATTATATCTGCCCCTACTCCCGCTTGTGCTGCTAAGCCAGACCTGTGGCCACGGTACTACCGTGTTAGAGAAGTGGTACTACCGCGAGTACCTGCGGTACTACCGTGCCCAAGGCCGGTACTACCGCAAGAGCGTGCGGTACTACTGCTCTGAGGAATAGTACTACTGCATGCCTCAGTTCAGCAACACTCGAAGTCAAACTTTTTGCAGAGATTCGGAGAAATGGTGGATGCTACAAAGAGCCAAAGGAAAGGTGGTGCAAAAGGAACAGACGTGTGCGTGTTGATTCCACCCAAACCTTTCCAACGCGGACCCCCTCTTAATAGTAAGGCTTTCCTACGACTCAAAGCACCGAAAAATGTAGAGAAACGCAGTCTTCAATAGTCTTCGAGGGGCACCAAATTGTCTTGTGCCTAGACATGATATATCTTAAATGCTCAATGCACACGACAGTCCGCAAAAACATTGTCATCAATCACCCAAACTACTAAGGGATAAATATGCCCTTACAACTTGGTCATAAACAAAGTGAGGAGATCAACAACCTAAAGGACAGAGTGCATCGAGGGGGGGTAATGCATGATCTTTTAGGAGATAAATGAAAGGATGATGAAGTTTCATACATGTGAGTTTGTTCACGAGCAACGCACAAGCAATGGTGAGGCACAAGCGTGGGTACTATTCTGCGCGTAGGTTGGGGGTTAGCGACCAAACGTGCAATCCCGACTATTGTAACGGACTTGGCCTTTAGTCTGGTTCTGATTTTTCTATTAATTTTCTATTTTTTCCTTTCTAAATCTATGAACTTTAAAAAAAATCATGAACGGTTTTTGAAAAACAAGAGCAATTTTCAAATTCATGAGTTTTTTTAAATGACAACAATGCTTAAATTTGTATTTAGAAAAACTCGAGAACAATTTTCAAATTCATGATTTAAAAACACTAAATTCTTAAAACGCAACTGCCCTATTCCATTGAAGTGAGTGCATACTCTTGTCCCCCTGTCTCCCTTCCTCATGTGGTCCCTAATGCATAGTGGGATTCTTTTTCCTGAGTGTGTGTGACGCCCTCGATTCAATCGTACACTAATCATACACGCAAATGTGTACGATCAAGATCAAGGACTCACAGGAAGATATCACAACACAACTCTAGACACAAATTAAAATAATACAAGCTTTATATTACAAGCCAAGGGCCTCGAGGGCTCGAATACATAAGCTCGAATACACAAGAGTCAGCAGAAGCATCAATATATGAGTACAGACATAAGTTGAACAAGTTTTCCTTAAGAAGGCTAGCACAAAAACAACAACGATCGAAAAGGCAAGGCCTATTGCCTGGGAGCCTACTTACTACTCCAAGTTGTCAGCGGCCGTCACGTAGTAGTAGGCACCCTCGGGGTAGCCGTAGTCTTTAGTGGTGTTGTCTGGCTCCTGGGATCCGTCATCTGGTCGCAACAATCGGGTATGGGGGAAAAGAGGTAGCAAAGCAGCCGTGAGTACTCATCCAAAGTACTCGCAAGACTTACATCAAATCTAAACTAAGTATGCATCTGTATCAAACGAATGGGTTGTATCTGTGGACTAAACTGCAGAATGTCAGAAGAGAAGGGGAAAGCCTAGCCTATCGAAGACTAGCATCTTCAAGTATCTTCAAGCATCTTGCAGCATTTAAAAGAGTACAGATCAACATAATGTAAAGTAGTAGTAGTGTTATCAACCTCGACCAGAGATCCTTTCTCGATTCCCAGCGAGAAAGCAATCCCAGAGCCATACTATCCATTTCTCATATCCATTCATTTCTCATCACAAGTATCTAGTTCTAGTTGTATCGATCGGGATACAACTCCAAGTGTCCGTTACCGTAGACAGGCTATCGATAGATGTTTCCTCCCTGCAGGGGTGCACCAACTTACCCACCACGCTCGATTAACTCCGGTCGGATACACTTTCCTGGGTCATGCCCGGCCTTGGCCAAACAATACGCCGCAACCCAACCTAGGCTTAATAGAGAGGTCAGCACGCCGGACTAAACCTATGCCCCAGGGGTCATGGGCCATCCCCCCGGGAACTCTTGCACGTTGCGTGGGTGGCCGGTGAGTAGACCTAGCTACCTCCTTCAGAAAGGCAGGTGCTTACGTAGTCTAACCCGGCGCGCACCGCTCAGTCGCTGACGTCTATTAAGCTTCGGCTGATGTATACGACGCAGAACACCCATACTATGCCCACGTGATGGTTAGTGCTATCAGGCCAGAGGCCTATCGGATCAAATATCCAAACCGTTAGTGCATTGGCAGTGCGGTCATGAGCAGAGACTCACGAAAGATGTGACCCCATCGCCCCATCTCGAGTACTTGCGGCAAGGGCTAAGAATGCCCGGCCACGCCTCGTAAGTATCTCACGGGCACCTTCCAGGTCAACCCGACTCCACATCACTCGCTATTAAGCTCACGCGGGTACCCCTCAGGGCCAACCCGTCTTTAGTAACATGGTGGAGTGTAAAGTCATAGTAACCATAGTAACTATGTGTCCAACACCAAGGGGAAAACCCGAGGAATCACCCTCGGTGAATTCCACTCAATCTAGTCACCAAGGTGAACGTAAGAGGACACACCCTAGAGGTTCACACTTGAGGCGTTGCACGACAGAGCCGTATCAGAAGTGGTTAAGGAGGAAATCACCCTCGATGACCATGACCGAATAGCTACACTACAGAGATCTCATCAGGAGTGATGTAAGAGGTTCCACCCTCGGCACTCGATGGTAACTCTGTAGAGTCGAGCAACAAAAGGGGAAAGTGATGTGTGGGGCCTGGTCTTCAATCCTGTTAATCGGGTCTTCGATGATGAAGCAGGGGCAACAAGGACAAGGTGGGGGTCACTGATGGGTCACTAACCAACCTATACTAAGCAGTTTAGAATAAGAAGGTAAGGTAACAATAAGCAGGTAACAAAAACAGGCTATGCATCAGAGTAGGATCATACATAAAGCAGTAGCAGTTCTAATGCAAGCATGAGAGGGAAAGAAATGGGCGATATCGGAATGCTCAAGGGGGGTTTGCTTGCCTGGAAGCTCTACTGAAAAGGAAGAAGTGTCATCGGTGACGTAGTCAAACACAGGGGCGGCATCGGTCTCGGGGTCTACTAGTGAGAAGAGGGGGGAGAAACAGTAAATACAGAGCAAACAGATGCATCACTAAGCATTACATGACGATAGGCAGAGCTAGGGTTGTCCTAATGTAGTACTGCACGTTGCAGACAGAGGGGATAAACATCCGAGGATGAACTCCCGGCATTAGATGAATTCCAGACAGATGAAAGAGAGGGGACGGTTCCATGTTCAGCACGCTAGGGGCATGTGACAGGTGAATGGACCGTGCATTCGGATTCATTGGATTTTTCTAAGCAACTTTCATATAGAAATCATTCTCATCCGAGCTACGGTTTAATTTCTACGAATTTCTAAAGATTAAAGTATTTTCTGTAATTATTATTTAACAGAAATGAATTATTGCGCCAGCATGACGTATCTGTGACGTGAGCAGTCCACAGCCCGGTTGACTGGTCATAACTGACTTGGGGGACCCACCTGTCATAGACAGTGGGTTAAACAGAGTTCAAACTAATCTAAATTTAGTTAGTAAAACTACTCGGCCCACCTGTCAGTGTCTAATTAACTAAACTAATTAGGTTTATTTTTAAAATGTTTCACTAACCTAATTAGGGGTGTGGGCCCCATTAGTCAGTGCTGGGGAATAGTACCCCGCGTTAACCGTGGTCAACGCGGTCAAACAAAGGCGCAGGGGCCCACTGTCAGCGGCACTTGGCGGGCCCCATGCCATGCCAGGTCAGGGCCGGTGCCGGAGTAGCTCCGGCGAGCCTCCCGCGGCGGCGAGTTTGTCGGAGAGCGTCAGAATCGCGCTACGGTGCTCGGTTTCGAGCGTGCGAGGGCGCATTCGAACGGTGAGGCTGGGCCGCATCCAATCGTGGTGGTGGCGCGGGCCGAAACGGCCGGAATCTTTGCCGGCGGCGAGGTCAGCAACGGTCGGCGACAAAAAGCATGGGCGCACCACGGGCGAGCAGCAGCAGGCAATGTGGCGGCGCTCGGGGACGGCAGAGGGCGGCTGTGGCGGGAGCGTGGCGGGGCAGGGGGCTGCGGCTGAGCGGGAGAGCGGCACGGGGCAACGGGTCGTGCGCGAGCAGGGCGTGGCCGCTGTAGTAGCAGGCAGCACCGGCGGAACAGGGCAGCAGTTGCGGCAAACAGCGGCAATACCCGGCAGCAGCACGCAAGCAGCAGCAAGAGAAGCAAAGAACAGCGGCAGTAGCGTGCAGTAGCATGGCGGCAACAGATGGAGCACCACAAGGAGCAGGTGCAGTGGTGACAGCACGGGCGTGCAGGGGCCAACGGCGGTGAGGCCGCAAGTGGGCGAAGGCAGCGACGCCGCGGGCGGCCCTAGGCGCGTGCTGGGGCGGTGCTCGCGAGTCTGCATCCGCGCGTGGGCAGTAGTACGCGGTGCACGAGATCGCAGCCAACATCGGCCATGGCGGCGACCGAGATGCGGCGACGGCGCGACGTAGGAGCAGCTAGCTAGGGGGAGGACTCGGGTAGCCAGAGGGAGGGGAAGGAGGGTGTGGAGCTCATCGAGCGATCACGAAAGACCATTGGTGGCTTAGGAGCAGCAGAGCTCGCCAGGGAGGAAGGGGATCGCCGGCGGCCCAAGGTTGAAGACGAGGTCGTGGTGCTCGGTGCAGGGGCGTACTGGCTCCGCCGGGTGTAACTAGTCAACGCAGTAGTCGATGGTGGAGCAGGCAGACCCTGGGAGACGCCGAGGCGGTGGCTGTGGTCACGGGAACGGCGGAGACGCTCGGCGAGGGGGAGAGGAACTGAGCGGGGGGGAGGGAGAGGCGGTGTGGGGTGGTGCAAGTGGAGGCGGGGATCGAGGAGGCACATGCCTTACCCCCTCGCCCGGGCGATGCCGGCGAGGCAGGTCCGGTGGGGACGGCGCCTGTAGCGACTCGGGTCGGGGAACAATGCGAGGGGGAGGAGGCGACCGGGGGGAAGTGTGGCCGGCCTGCTGGATGGGCCGAGGCCCATGGGAAGGCCGGGGGCTCTCCCACCCCTTCTCCTTTTCTTTTCCTTTTCCTTTTCTCTTTTTTTCATCAGTAGCTTTTGCATTTTCTTATAGCCACAATTGACTTTGCAAAAATATGCTACTGGCCAAAACAATTTCCTAGAATTATTGTGCACTGCCACAAAAAGATTGAGAGGCTTTTGAAACAGTTTGTAATTTTTATAAATTAAAAAGGCGTTTAATTTATTGCTTAGGTCACTGTTACAAGTAGTTTAGGCCACTTAGGCATTTTTCAAAAATGTTGGTTCACCACCAAGATTACCAGGAGAATATTTTACACATGATGAACATTTTAGTTTTCATGTTTGTGCATTTTTGAAATTCACACACAATTTGAAATTGAATTCAGCTGGAATTTGAAATGGAATATTGATCAAGTGACCAAGCACTGTTATAGCAAAATGATTAGCTTGATCTCAGAGATTACTGTAGCATCATTACACTGGGGTGTTACAATTCTCCTCCTCTAAAAGAAATTCTCATCCCGAGAATTAAGAGGTAGAAGGGAACAGGTCGGGGTATTCAACACGGAGGTTATCCTCGCATTCCCAAGTGGCTTCATCTTTAGAATTATTTGACCATTGCACCTTGAGGAACTTGGTAACCTTCTGGCGTGTTCGACGTTCATCTTCTTCAAGAATGCAGATCGGATGCTCTTTGTATGTGAGATCATCTTCAACTTCAATCAATTCCGGATCCACTTCATGTTTCGGATCCTTGAAGCATCGACGAAGTTGCGACACGTGGAAGACATCATGGACGTGAGAGAGCTGAGGTGGCAACTCCAATTGATAAGCCACCAGTCCACGATGGGCGAGGATGCAGAAGGGACCAATGTAGCGTGGAGCAAGCTTGCCCTGGACTTCGAACCGATGAGTGCCTCTCAAGGGAGTGACACGCAGATAAGCTTGTTCACCAGGTTGATAAGTTGAACCCCAGTGTTTCCAATCATAGTTGCTCTTCTGGCGGGACTGGGCCGCCTTGAGATTATCCCAGACAATGCGAACCCGCTCTTTAGCTTGTTGAATAATGTCTGGACCAATGAGCGTCCGTTCCCCAGTTTCTGACCAATTCAGAGGGGTTCGGCACTTACGTCCATATAGCACTTTGAAGGGTGCCATCTTTAGGCTGGCTTGATAACTATTGTTATAAGAGAACTCTGCATAAGGGAGAGATTCTTCCCACTTCTTGCCAAAAGAAATAACACAAGCTCAAAGCATGTCTTCAAGAATTTGATTGACTCGCTCGACTTGGCCTTGGGATTGGGGATGATAAGCAGTGCTCCAGGTAATATGAGTTCCCATTGCCTCTTGGAAACTATCCCAGAACTTTGAAGTGAATAAACTACCATGGTCTGAACTAATCTCCTTCGGAATGCCGTGGAGTGACACAATTCGGGAGATATACAAGTTTGCCAATTGACTAGCAGTGATAGTCTCCTTGACTGGCAGAAAGTGAGCAACCTTCGAGAATTGGTCGATGACGACAAAGATAGCGTCGTTACCTTTCTGTGACTTGGGAAGGCTAGTGACGAAGTCCACCTGAATCTTATCCCACTTCCATTCAGGAATAGGGAGAGGTTGCAGAAGTCCAGCCGGTTTCTGATGTTCTGCTTTGATGCAACGACAAATGTCACATTATTCGATATATCGAGCAATATCTTGCTTCATCTTGGACCACAAATACTTCTGACGAATGTCTAAGTACATCTTGGTACTTCCCGGATGAATAGAGAGAGGGGTGTCATGCGCTTCTTTCATCACCTTCTCTGTCATAAGCTCAAAGCGGGGTACTACAATGCGATCTCTGAAGTACAAGGTTCCATCTTCACCAAGTGAGAAATCTCTGGATTTCTCTAAGGCAAGATCCTTTTTCATCAAATCAACATGAGCATCTTTGGCTTGAGCAGACTTGATTGCTTTCAGAAGAGTTGGTTCCAAGACAAGGTTATTCAGAGAACCCTATGGAACTAGTTGAAGGTTCAGCTTGCATAGCTCTTCATAAAGGCGGGGTTGAGCTTTGTAGACCATGTGGTTTTTGCAATAAGACTTACGGCTCAGGGCATCGGCCATTACATTAGCCTTACCAGGGGTATAGGATATACCGCAGTTGTAGTCAGCAATAGCTTCCATCCATCACTGCTGATGGAGGTTCAGATCTGGCTAAGTAAACAAATACTTTAGACTCTGATGATCAGTGAAGATCTCACAACGATTACCGAGAAGGTACTGTCGCCATAGCTTCAGTGCATAGATAACTGCAGCAAGCTCAAGGTCATGAACTAGGTAGTTCTCTTCGTGAGGGCGCACTTGACGGGAGGCATAAGCAATCACTTTGCGCTCTTGCATTAGGACACAACCTAATCCTTGACGTGAAGCATCGCAATAGATGACAAAGTCTTTGCGAGAATCAGGTGGAGCAAGCACTGGGGCAGATGTCAGCTTGTCCTTGAGTGCCTGGAAACTTTCCTAACATTTGCCTGTCCAATCGAACTTAACGCCTTTGTGTAGCAGATTGGTCAGTGGCTTGGCGATCTTGGAGAAGTTCTCGACAAAGCGGCGACAATAGCTGGCTAGTCCGAGAAAGATTCTGACTTGCTTGACAGTCTTTGGAGGGGTCCAGTCAAGAATAGCCTGAACTTGCTCTAGGTTGACGGCAATACCATCCTTGGAGATGACATGACCAAGGTAGGTGACTTCAGGTAACCAAAATTCGCACTTGGAATACTTGGCATAAAGTTGATGTTCTCGAAGCTTCTCTAGAACAAGTCGAAGATGTTCAGCATGTTCTTCTTTGTTCTTCGAATATACCAGGATATCATCCAAATAGACCACGATGAACTTGTCGAGGTAATCCATGAATATGTAGTTCATCAGACGGGAGAATGTGGCTGGAGCATTGGTCAAGCCAAAAGACATGACGGTGTACTCGTAAGAACCATAACGAGTGACGAATGCGGTTTTTGGGATATCCTCTTCACGAACACGGATCTGGTGGTAACCCAACCTCAAGTCAAGTTTAGAGAATATTGATGAACCAGCCAGTTGATCATACAGATCATTGATCCGAGGAAGGGGATATTTGTTCTGAATTGTAGCTTGGTTGATAGGACGATAGTCTTGGACCAAACAGTTCGTTCCATCCTTCTTCTTCACAAAGAGAGAAGGTGCTCCCCAAGCTGAGGAACTTGGACGAATGAAACCCTTGCGAAGAGACTTGTCGATTTCCTCCTTAAGTTCAAGGAGCTCATGAGGTGGCATCTTGTAGGGTCGTTTGGGGATAGGAACGGTGCCTGGTTTCAAGTCGATGACGAACTCGATAGCCCGAGTAGGAGGTATTCCTGGAAGTTCTTCTAGAAAGACATCTAGGAAGTCATGAACAACTGGAATCTTTTCAATTCCCTCAAGAGGTGCTGCATTCAACGCATTCAAGGCATAAAGCCGTGCTTCAGCATTTCGAACAAGTCGAGCATGATAGCTTACTATCTCACTAGAAGGATGTAGGAGGTGAACGGTCTTAGTGGCACAACCATAGAAGCGGTATGTGCTTTCAACCAATCCATTCCCAGAATGAGGTCAATACGGGAAGACTTTAGGATAATGGGAGAGGCATGAAACTCTAACCCTTCAATCTCAATGACGACGTCCTGGCTAACCATAGTGGTCTGACATTGGCCCGCGGGGGTGTTTACCACTAATGGAATGTGCATCTCTTTGTATTTAATGCCATGCCTAAATGCAAAATCTTCTGATATGAAAGAATGCGATGCCCCTGTATCAAATAAAACAGCAGCTGGTACCGAATTAACAAGGAGAGTACCCATCAGAGTAGCAGGCTGGTCTTGAGCTTCATTCAGATCAATGTTGTTAGCCTGCCCACGACCATATGGTCTGGCATTGTGGTTGCGGGGTTAATTGATACCACGAGCATTAGAATGTAGGGCCAGCTGATTCTGATTCTGAGGGCAGTTCCTAGAACGGTGACCTGGAAGGCCACACTTGAAGCACAGACTAGCATTGGGGTTGGGAGCAGGAGCTTGGGGTCGTGCAGTCCGAAGAGGCTGCCTCGTTGGTGGAGGAGGAAAACGCGGAGCAGCATAGGACTGTCTTGGTGTTGGTGCAGTTGGACGATACAAGCTGTGGGGAATCCATATCTGATGCTTCTGTGCTGACGGGCTGAAGATGAGCCAGTGTCACAGCTGCACCTGAGGGATCCCCGGTGTTCCTGAAGGCCAGTCTCAACCTAAATAGCCTTGTTCACCAAGGTGGCGAAGTCGGCAAAGTCATGAGCGAGCAGTGCTAGCTTAATATCAGGGTGAAGTCCATCACGGAACTTTTCTTTCCTATGAGCATCAGTTGCAATGTCTTCTTCAGCATAACGAGACAAGTCCAGAAAATCCCGCTGGTAAGCATCTACAGTATTGTTGCCTTGGGTGAGGTTGCAGAACTCTCGCTTCTTCCTGTCCATGATTCCCTGAGGAATGAAGCGGGCATGGAAAGCAGCTTGGAAATCCGGCCAAGTGATGACCGTTCCAGCAGGCAGGTACGCCTGTGGCTGTCCCACCATTGAGCAGCGGGACCCTTCAGAAAGAATGTTGCAAAGGTGACATAGCTAGCAGGGGCCACACTAGCATACTCCAGTTCATATGTGATGTCGCGGAGCCAGTCATCAGCATCAAGTGGCTGAGTTGAGCTGCGGTAATTAGTTGGGTTGAGGCGCATGAAGTCCTGCAGAGTTACGGGGGTTGGTTGTTGATTCATGTCCGGACGAGGAAACTGAGACATCATTCCTTCCATGAACTGGCGGTTCAGCTCAAATTGTTGCATCATTCCAGCAAAGAATTCGGGCGGTGGTGGAGCGTTGCCACCACGGCCACGACCAACGGGTCTAACCATCCTGCTAACATGTAACAGGGGGTAGTTCAGTGTTGAGCATTTGCAAAGACAAGTATCATTCATGATGAAACATGCATAATGAAAGAGGTATGTTGGATACCACATAGTAGTCATCACGACAGTGTGTGTACTATCCAGAATACTATTCTAAGGAAAACTATGGTTTATCCAGCTTTGGGGTGAATGTGGTCACGGGATCCTAATGTTAGAGTTAGTAAAACCATTTTAACCCGAATAGAAGAGAGATCAGAGTCCCAGAGTATAGACGGGGAATAAAAGATCCTAATACCACCCATATGGCGACGGGGGACCGTAAGACACACAACCATGTTAGTAAAAGTTCTAATTGACTAGACTCAACTTCGGCCACGGAGTTGGAAAGGGGGCTACCTACAGGCAGTCGGCTCTGATACCAACTCGTGACGCCCTCGATTCAATCATACACGCAAATGTGTACGGTCAAGATCAAGGACTCACGGGAAGATATCACAACACAACTCTAGACACAAATTAAAATAATACAAGCTTTATATTACAAGCCAGGGGCCTCGAGGGCTCGAATACATAAGCTCGAATACACAAAAGTCAGCGGAAACATCAATATCTGAGTACAGACATAAGTTGAACAAGTTTGCCTTAAGAAGGCTATCACAAAAACAACAACGATCAAAAAGGCAAGGCCTCCTGCCTGGGAGCCTCCTAACTACTCCAAGTCGCCAGCGGCCGTCACGTAGTTGTAGGCACTCTCGGGGTAGCAGTAGTCTTCAGTGGTGTCGTCTGGCTCCTGGGATCCGTCATCTGGTCGCAACAATCGGGTATGGGTGAAAAGAGGTAGCAAAGCATCCATTAGTACTCATCCAAAGTACTCACAAGACTTACATCAGATCTAAACTAAGTATGCATCTGTATCAAACGAATGGGTTGTATCTGTGGACTAAACTACATAATGCCAGAAGAGAAGGGGAAAGCCTAGCCTATCGAAGAGTAGCATCTTCAAGTATCTTCAAGCATCTTGCAACATTTAGAAGAGTACAGATCAACATAATGTAAAGTAGTAGTAGTGTTATCAACCTCGACCAGAGATCCTTTCTCGACTTCCAGTGAGAAAGCAATCCCAGAGCCATACTATCCATTTCTCATATCCATTCATTTCTCATCACAAGTATCCAGTTCTAGTTGTATCGATCGGGATACAACTCCAAGTGTCCGTTACCGTAGGACAGGCTATAGATAGATGTTTCTTCCCTGCAGGGATGCACCAACTTACCCACCACGCTCGATTAACTCCGGCCGGACACACTTTCCTGGGTCATGCCCGGCCTCGGCCAAACAATACGCCGCAACCCGACCTAGGCTTAAAAGAGAGGTCAGCACGCCGGACTAAACCTATGCCCAGGGATCAAGCACCTGCCTTTTTGAAGGAGGTAGCTAGGCCGATGAGCAGACCTAGCTACCTCCTTCAAAAAGGGAGGTGCTTACGCACTCCAACCCGGCGCGCGCCGCTCAGTCGCTGACGTCTATTAAGCTTCGGCTGATGTATACGACGCAGAACGCCCATACTATGCCCACGTGATGGTTAGTGCTATTAGGCCAGAGGCCTCTCGGATCAAATATCCAAACCGTTAGTGCGTTGGCAGTGCGGTCACGAGCAGAGAATCACGAAAGATGTGACCCCGTCGCCCCGTCTCGAGTACTTGCGGCAAGGGCTAAGAATGCCCGGCCACGCCTCGTAAGTATCTTGCGGGCACCTTCCAGCTCAACCCGACTCCACATCACTCGCTATTAAGCTCGCGCAGGTACCCCTCAGGGCTGACCCGTCTTTAGTAACATGGTTCAGTGTAATGTCATAGTAACCATAGTAACTGTGTGTCCAACACCAAGGGGAAAACCCGAGGAATCACCCTCGGTGAATTCCACTCGATGTAATCACCAAGGTGAACGTAAGAGGATCCACCCTCGAGGTTCACACTTGAGGGGTTGCACGACAGAGCCGTATCGGAAGTGGTTAAGGAGGAAATCACCCTCGATGACCACGATCGAATAGCTACACTACAGAGATCTCAATAGGAGTGATGTAAGAGGTTCCACGCTCGGCACTCGATGGTAACTCTAAGGAGTCGAGCAACAAAAGGGGAAAGTGATGTGCGGTGCCGGGGCCTGGTCTTCAATCCCGTTAATCGGGTCTTCGATGATGAAGCAGGTGCAACAAGGGCAAGGTGGGGGTCACTGATGGGTCACTAACCAACCTATACTAAGCAGTTTAGAATAAGAAGGTAAGATAACAATAAGCAGGTAACAAAAATAGGCTATGCATCAGAGTAGGATCATACATAAAGTGGTAACAGTTCTAATGCAAGTATGAGAGGGAAAGAAATGGGCGATATCGGAATGCTCAAGGGGGTTTGCTTGCCTCGAAGCTCTACTGAAAAGGAAGAAGTGTCGTCTTCGACGTAGTCAAACATAGGGGCGGCATCGGTCTCGGGGTCTACCGGAGAGAAGAGGGGGAAGAAACAGTAAATACAGAGCAAACAGATGCATCACTAAGCATTACATGACGATAGGCAGAGCTAGGGTTGTCCTAATGTAGTACTACACATTGCAAGCGGAGGGGATAAACATCCGAGGATGAACTCCCGGTGTTAGACGAATTCCGGACAGATGAAAGAAAGGGGACGGTTCCATGTTCAGCATGCTAGGGGCATGCGACAGGTGAATGGACCGCGCATTCGGATTCATTGGATTTTTCTGAGCAACTTTCATATAGAAAACATTCTCATCCGAGCTACGGTTTAATTTCTACGAATTTCTAAAGATTAAAGTATTTTCTGGAATTATTATTTAACAAAAAGGAATTATTGCGCCAGCATGATGTATGTGTGACATCAGCAATCCACAACCCGGTTGACTGGTGAAAACTGACATGGGGGACCCACCTGTCATAGACAGTGGGTTAAACAGAGTTCAATCTAATCTAAATTTAGTTAGTAAAACTATTGGGCTCACCTGTCAGTGTCTAATTAACTAAACTAATTAGGTTTATTTTTAAAAATGTTTGACTAACCTAATTAGGGGTGTGGGCCCCATTAGTCAGTGCTGGGGAATAGTACCCCGCGTTGACCGTGGTCAACGCGGTCAAACAGAGGTGCAGGGGCCCACTGTCAACGGCACTGGGTGGGCCCCATGCCATGCCAGGTCAGGGCCGGCGCCGGAGTAGCTCCAGCGAGCCTCCTGTGGCGGCAAATTCGCCGGAGAGCGTCGGAATGGCGCTACGGTGCTCGGTTCCGAGCGTGCGAGGGCGCGTTCGAACGGCGAGGCTGGGCCGCATCCACTCATGCTGATGGCGCGGGCTGAAACGGCCGGAATCTTTGCCGGCGACGAGGTCAGGAGCGGTCGGCGACGAAAAGCATGGGCGCACCACCGGCGAGCAGCAGCAAGCAACGCGACGGCGCTCGGGGACGGCAGGGGGCGGCTGTGGCGGGAGCATGGCGGGGCAGGGGGCTGCGGCTGAGCGGGAGAGCGGCGCGGGGCGGCGGGTCACGCGCAGGCAGGGTGTGGCCGGTGCAGTAGCAGGCAGCGCCGGCGGAACAGGGCAACAGCTGCGGCAAACGGCGGCAATACCCGGCAGTAGCACACAAGCAGCAGCAAGAGAAGCAAGGAACAGCGGCAGTAGCGTGCACTAGCATAGCGGCAACAGATGGAGCACCGCGAGGAGCAGGTGCAGTGGTGACAGCGCGGGCATGCAGGGCCCAACGGCGACGAGGCCGCAAGTGGGCGAAGGCAGCGACGCCGCAGGCGGCCCTGGGCTCGTGCTGGGGCGGTGCTCGCGAGTCTGTGTCCGCGTGCGGGCAGCAGTACGCGGTGCATGAGACAGCAGCCAACATCGGCCATGGTGGCGACCGTGACGCGGCGACGGCGCGACGTAGGAGCAGCTAGCTAGGGGAGGGGGAGGGTAGCTAGAGGGAGGGGAAGGAGGGTGTGGAGCTCACCGAGCGGTCACAAAATACCCTAGGTGGCTTAGGAGCAGCAAAGCTCGCCAGGGAGGAAGGGGATCGCCGGCGGCCCAAGGTTGAAGACGAGGTCGTGGTGCTCGGTGCAGGGGGGTCCTGGCTCTGTCGGGTGGAACTAGTCGACGCAGCAGTCGACGGTGGAGCAGGCAAACCCGGGGAGACGCCGAGGCGGTGGCAGTGGTCACGGGAACGACGGAGGCGCGGCGGCGGAGACGCTCGACGAGGGGGGAGAGGAAGTGAGCGGGAGGAGAGGGAGAGGCGGAGTGGGGTGGTGCAAGTGGAGACGGGGATCGAGGAGGCGAGGAGGCGCAGGCCTTACCCCCTCTCCCGGGCGACATCGGCGAGGCGGGTCCGGCGGGGACGACGCCTGTAGCGACTCGGGTCGGGGAACAATGCGAGGGGGAGGAGGCGACCGGGGGGAAGTTTGGCCGGCCTGCTGGATGGGCCGAGGCCCATGGGAAGGCCAGGGGCTCTCCCGCCCCTTCTCCTTTTCTTTTCCTTTTCCTTTTCTCTTTTTTTTATCAGTAGCTTTTGCATTTTCTTATAGCCACAATTGACTTTGCAAAAATATGGTACTGACGAAAACATTTTCCTAGAATTGTTGTGCACTGCCACAAAAAGATTGTGAGGCTTTTGAAACAGTTTGCAATTTTTATAAATTAAAAAGGCGTTTAATTTATTGTTTAGGTTACTGTTTCAAGTAGCTTAGGCCACTTAGGCATTTTGCAAAAATGTTGGTTCACCATCAAGATTACCAAGAGAATATTTTATACATGATGAACATTTTAGTTTTCATATTTGAGCATTTTCGAAATTCACACACAATTTGAAATTGAATTCAGCTGGAATTTGAAATGGAATATTGATCAAGTGACCAAGCACTATTATAGCAAAATGATTAGCTTGGTCTCAGAGATTACTGTAGCATGATTACACCTGGGTGTTACAGTGTGTTAGCCCGTGAATTCTCTTCACACGTGAAACCACATGCAAAGAATGTCCGGTGACTTCACATGTTGGAAAGGCATAAATCTGCATGCATTTAATTTGCATCTTTAAATTTTTAATAAGCTATAACTTTTGAACCAGGCGTTAAAAATTAAGTTTTGTTTTCACTTCTATATTCCCCATGACGGACTCTTCAAAACTAGATCACGTATGACTGTATGAGTATGTTTCAACTAATTTTTTCCACGAGTAACTTGGATGGTATGGAAGAAACTTCGGTGTTATAGGAAAGTAACTTCTTGTCTGTCTGCGTAGTATGATTGCCTATCATTAAAATTCCTTCAAAGTTGGATACCATGATTACCAAGTTAACTAACTTCGCCTTTAAGTTTCCTACTATAACTAGCTTCTCGTTCAAGTTGATAAATATTGTAGGCAATTTAGTTTTTGAGGTACTCTAAGATGATCCTAAGTTGCCTGTCATGATTAGTGAGTAGATTAACATCATCCTTGGTTGCATGCAACAAATTTTGGTATGGTAAGCAACTTAGTTTCATAGACAAGAAACTTAGCAATACTAATGGGCAAAATTTCAATGTATTGTAGGCAACTGAAATATTAATGGAAGGCAACTAAGTATCATCGGTAGGCAACTCCACAGTGTTTGTAGACAACTTAGAAAAACAATAATACGCAAACTCACAAAAATGTAGGCAACTAATTTGCAAAGTTAGTCAACTGAGCAACAATGATAGACAACTAATTACCAATAGCAGGCAAATGGGCATCAATCGTACGCAATTCCGTAGTATTTGTGCACAACCGAGTATCAACTATAGGCAACTGACCATCAACCATAGGCAACCGACTAGTCAGGATAGGCAAGTTGGGATAATGTTAGCAAAATTCACAAGTACACATAGTGCAGTGAAGTTGCATGCATGTAGCACTAAAGGCGCCTCATGTTTTCTGTGTATTTCTCGGCTTTACACAAACCAACCTAATTGGCAGTCATTCTAGGCAAAAAAAGGAGCTAACTCCCTATAACGCTAAAGTTGTTGTCATAGCACCCAAAGTTGTCCACGCAACAAATTGACGAACATACCTATACATGATATAGTTTGAAAGAAGGCATCGTGAGAAACCTAACGATGAAAATGTTTTTTAATTCCGATACTCGAGCAAAAAGTTATGGCTTTAAAAGAAATTAAAACTCCAAATTAATGCACATGGACAAGATCGTGGGTGGTTTATTTGGTAACGTACCGTAGACACGAGGGAGGAGGCACAGACCATGGTGTTTTCTTTTTCTTGGAAGGGCATGTGGAAGATTGGTTGCACTTTCTAGGGTATACTTTTCTAACATGAAGGTCCACTCGATTGAACAAATGAGCGCCCGCGTGCTCGCAAGCCGCGTTTCTTTTTCAATATGCGAACGTTTTTAAATTTTGTGACTATTTCTGAAGTATAGAACATTTTTTGAATTCACATACATTTTTGATTGAATATTTCCAGAAATTCATAAACCTTTCTTGAAGTCGTGATCATTTCTTTGAAGTTCGTGAAGATTGCTTGAATTTTTGGAGCAATTTTGAAATTTATGAACTTTTTTATCCATGTTCTTTTGAATCAATGAACCTATTTTAAAATTAGCAAACATTTTGGAATTCATGAATGGTTTTTACAAATTGGGTCCAAATCTAATAGCTCATGAACATTTTCAATTTGCGAACATTTTTCTAATTGGAGATTTGTTTCTGAAATTCCAGAGTTATTTTAATTCGTGAACATCTATTTGAATTCATGAATATTTTTTTACAATTTAGGCACATCTTTTACATTTGTGAAAATTTAGATCATTTTTCGAAATCCAGGAACATTTCTCAATTTCACATTTTTTGAAATGCGGAACAATATTTAGGTTTTTGAACCTTTTTTGAAATTATAGAAAAAACAGATTGAACATGTTTTGAAGTTCAGATCTTTTTTTGAAGTCCCAAACATTTTTGAAAGAAGAAAACAAAACGAAAATAAAAACAACGAAAAAAACCTGAATCAGTTTTTTCCCTGAACCAGTTTTTTCTGGTTTTCTTTTTTTTCCTAGTGGGTTTTTCATTCTTTATTATTTTTTGTTCTTTTTTCTGTATTCCATTTGTTTTTTTATTTCGTTATAATTTTCGTTTTTTTCTTTACTTTTCTTTTTTCTTCTTTTACCTTTTCACCTTTTTATGAGTTTTCTTTTCAAATCCATGAACATTTTTTTGCTCATCGAATTCAGAAAATGTTCATTGAATTTATATTTTGTTCATCAAATTCACAAAAAGTTCATCGGATTGAAAATTTGTTCATCGGAATTTAGTAATGTTCAGCAAAATCCAAAATTTGTTCAACCTGTTCAATTTTTGTTCACCAAATTCAAAAATTGTTCATCATTTGAAAAAAATATTCATCAAATTCGAAATTTATTCATTGATCTCAAAAAATGTTCATCAAATTCAAAACTTGTTCGTCCATGTTTTTCAAAATACTTGTTCATCATATGCAATTTTTTGTTCAGTGTAATGTTTAAAAATGTTCATCAATATGCAAGTTCACTAGTATTTTTGAAATAATGAGCATTTTTTGAAATCACGAACATTTTCAAATTGGTGAACATTATTCAGATTCAGGGACAATTTTTGGATCCAAAACATTTTTGAAATTAGTATTTTTTGAATTTTGGAAAGTTTTAAAAAATTAAAAAGAAAAACGAAACAAGATAATTGGGGGCTTCCTTGGCGCGTGCTGCGCCAATTGACCCGGCCGGGCCGGAAGCGCCAACTAGCAAGCTGGCGCTCGCGCGCATGCAAGCGGGCCGTGGTGCAACTTCGCTCCAGCTGTTCGCTTTACCCTCTATGATTTTGTTTTGGTGTTTTCTGCTGTTGGTTTGGTAGGAAACAAAAAAACTGACCTGTTGGTATCATACTGCTGTAAAATAATTGTTAAAGCAAGCAAAGTTTACGGATTCTATTTTTTTTAGAAAAGTTCATAAATTCAGGAAAAAATCATGAATTTGGAAAAACAAATCTTGCATTAAAAGAACGAAAATATTCTAAAAATGTTGGTGAACTCGAAGGAAGTTCAAAAAATTGAAAAAACAACTCATAAATTTGAAAGATTTTGCGAAAATGAAAAAGGTCGATTTTTTTTTAAAAACACATATTTGAATTTTTTTTCACAAATTTAAAGAAGTTCCCAAAATTTAGAAATGTTTGGGAAATTTGAAAAGTTGACAAAAAATTAAAAATGTTTGTAAATTTAAGAAAACTAACAAATATTAGAAAGTTTGCATAATTGGAAAATTGTTTAGAAATTTGAAAATAATCATGTTTTATAGGAAATTTTTATAATGTTTTGAATAAAAAAGGAAAAATAGGAATAGATAATAGGGTTTGGGCTAAATAGGAGGTCCCCATGAATCGGGCCGCGAGGCGAGGGGCTTAAACGTCGGGCGTGGCTAGAGAAGCAGGCAAAGCACAAACCCCTAAAAAAACAGGTAAAACAGAAAAAAAATTGTGGGATAAAACAGATAAAACTAATTCAGTTCCTCAAATCAAATACTTCCTCCGTTTTATAATGTAAGATTTTTTTTGACACTACTCAAGAAACGTTTTATATTACCCCTTATATTATGAGACGAAGGGAGTAATAAAAAAGACGGAACACCTACTAATTCATGGGAACAGAACCATCAGACAAGGTCAAAAAGGAGCCAAGAAGCGATGCTTCCGCGTCACCGAGAAGCTTGCCTTTTCTCGGTTTCTGCTGCCACTCCCTTGCTTCAGAAGAGAAGCACCGGTGCCTTGGCTTTGGCCCCATCATCGATGGATGTCCATGCATGGCGTAGGAGAAGTCAACAGAGCATATCATTCTTTTCATTTCCGCACCGGCTCTTTTCCGTTATAAGCTGGGATTGACGTCGACGCCAGAGTGATTGAGTGTGACACCATGCAACCTCGCAGGAGAATCAGACGCATTACGTGCACCGGTCAGCTGCCCGGCGGTTCTACAGGATAGATAGAGATAGACGAGGACGAGGAACGATCCTGTCTGTATGGATGGAGAGATGCTCCTCCATCCAAAGCCTAATTAAACTGGCCTGCCGTCCACACATGTCCATGCCAGAGCCCAGACCCAGACGATTCTTCCAAGTTTCAGTTAGACAAAATTCCTTATTTGACATTATTTTAAAATCTGCTTCCTTATTTGACACGGGAAAAGTTTTTCTTCCTTCTTTGATACAAGTTCTAAATTTTATTCCTTATATGACATTTTCGTTCATTTTAAGCCTAAATAACATCTGAAAAGACTCTTTTACCTCTCATGTCGTATGTGTGTGTGGAGGGGGGGGGGGGCAATAGCGCACACACGCAGCATCAGTGCGAGGGCAGGAGCACACACGCAGCATCAGTGCGAGGGCAGGAGCACACACGCAATAATACATACACATGCACCAACACACACGCACGCGCGCGCACACACACACAACAACACGCACGCGCACGTGCACGTGCACACAAACACGCACACACACGCAACAACACGCACGCGCACGCACACACACACACCCAGCAACACACATGCACGCAGCACACACACATACACACACACGCAGCAGCAGCACACACGCAGGCAACGCATAGGCATGCAACAGTACACACGCGCGCGCACGTACACACGCAGTAGCAAACACACACGCAGCAGCACACATGCACACACACATGCAGCAGCAGCATCACACATGTGCGCGTGCACCCACACACGCAACAGCACACATGGGCGCACACACACATACCACATGAGGAGCAAAATCGTCTTTTCGGGTGTCATTTAAGTTCAAAATGAACGGAAGTGTCGTATAGGGAATAAATTTAGGACTAATATCAAATAGAAAAGAATTTTTTTTTCAATGTCAAATAGGAACCAGATTTTAAAACAATGTCAAATAAGGAATTTTCTCTTCCAGCGAGATGAACCGCCCAGCTTGTGGAGTTGTAATTTACATTTGGTTTCCACGGTAGACGCAGAATACAAAGGCTTTTTGTAAGGGTGACACTGATCCATTGCCCGGCTCCTTCCCGACGCCAGTTGTGTGATCGGCGTCGTCGTCCTGGTCTTCGGACACGGTTCCAAGCGTGTTAAAGATCAGTCGGCTTTTCCCGTGCCGGGGCTACACGAAGACGAGCGGGAAATTTGTCAACCAGAAAATAAGGTCTTGTTTGGTTTCAATAAATCACCTGACTTATAAGTTAGATGATTTAAAATCAGTGACTTATAACTCACGTTTATTTGGTTGTCACTTAATTTAGAAGTCATCTGAGGACATCTTCTCATCTTGTTTTTTAATGTAAAGATGATGAGACCCACGTAAAAGAGGATGACTTATAAGTTAGGTCTGTTTGGCGAAATAAGTCACTTTTTGCACTTTTTGACTTATAAGTTGGTGAATTATTTGAAACCAAACAGGACCTAAATTTTGTCAACATCAATGGAACATTAATCATGTCAGAAGCACATGAACTCCTACCCAAACTGGAACTAAACCTAACTCAGATGGCTAGATTACTTGGGCTAACCCATCAGGATTTAAGTCCTAGACTTAGCATTGCCGGTTGTATTTTTCTGAATTAATTTCACGCATTTCGTATTTTGAAATGCCAAAAAATCTATTTTTTTTTTTTGCGTACATCTTGAGATTCTACATGCTCACAAAGTCGTTTCCGCGAGAAATAGATGACTTTTGTGTCCTGTGTTTAAAAAAACAAAATTTAGTGTTAAAATGAGCTTTTCACGAGACATTTTTGTCTGTTTTACACAAGACACAAAACATGTGCACATAGAATATTGAGATGTATGTGTTAAATTTTTCTTTGAAATTTCTTGACATTTTTGAAAAGTTTTTTTCGATGAAGGAGCATATGCTCTCATGTTTCAAAGTGAATTTTCTTATTTCGTCTATCTTAAAAAGATGTGCCGGCTCAGTAATTTGGAGATGCTTATAGGGATAAGATATACGTGTATGCGTTAGGGTTAAGTGTATCTACGTGTATATGAGCATATGTGTCTGTATTATGTTACACACGCTGTCGATCGTAATCAAGTAATGCACCGAAGTAGCAGTGACTAGTAGTGCAGCAACAAACGAACAGTGGTGTGAAACACAGCTGGCCACTGAAGCGAACACTCGAGTGTCCAGAGCACTAGCAAATCATGGCATTCACACGTTCTCGTCGTATGTTCACTTCTCCAGGACCAGGAGAATCCATCAGGTTCAAGATGAAGAAAACGAAAAGGGACTTGTCCAAGCGACAGGCCGATAAAGCGATAAGGCCCATGCCCATGCTGCATATGCGCTTTCAGTTCAGTTACCGAGGGAGGGAGGGAGTGGAGTGTATCCATCCGTTCAGTACTCGAAGCCTTGTTGCTGGAGCGCGACGCTGTCGGGGACAGGAGACCCGCTTACTCGGGTCGACGTCCGTTTCTCACCTCCGTTTCCGAGCGATCCGGCCGGCGGGGAGACCTTCCGGTCGCTGCCGCCTGCCGGGTGTGGGTCGCGCATGGCCCCTCAGTCTGAACCCGGGGAAGACATGGAAAGCAGACGTACGAGCAGCCGTGGTGCTGATTCTAGACGCGCACGAACATGGGAGATACTGTTGGATACTGACCAGAGTTCAGACCCAAATCCAAGCAGGGGTTCCATACAACCAAGTACTTCATTTTAGGAATAAGTACTCCCTCCATTTTAAAATATAGTGCGCCCGCATTTTTCGAGGTCCAACTTTGACCATAAATTTAACCAACGAGACCAACTGCGGCGGGAGAAAAAATTATATAATTGAAAACTTATTTCGAATACGAATTCACTGATATAATTTTTGCTCCCGCCGCAATCGGTCTTGGTAGTCAAATTTACGGTCAAAGTTGAAGCACGTGGATAGAGGAAGCACTACATTGTGGAATGGAGGGAGTATATTTTTCATCCTCAAACTCTGACGATAGTATAGCAATCGTCCCCCAACTCCGAGATCACTGAAACTCAGTCCCTCAACTTTTTAAACCGGATACTTTTCGTTCCTCGTGACACTTAAAGTGGTTTTGATATGACACGGACCCAATTTTGACTAAAACTGTCCACGTGGCCTGGTTTGTCCAGTTCAATAACAATAAATTTTATGGCTGGCAGTGAGAATCCCTGTTTGTGGTTATGTCAGACTATTTCTCATTTACTTTGTCAGACTTTGAGAATTTCTATTTGTGGTTTGCTTGTAAGACTAATCAGTACTTTGCGGTTATGTCAGACTATGTTTTTCATGCAATCTGTTCATTTCAGTACTCTGTCCAATCATCTATGAACAAGTGAACAATCTGCCATGCATTCAGTTTACACAATGCTCTAAAATCATGTGAACAATCTGCTATGAATCTCATTCAGTTAGGTCAGCTTACACAGCACATACAATTCTGGACATAAAATTCGCTGTTACCAAACTGGACAAACTAGGCCACTTGGGCGGTTTTAGTCAAAATCGGGTCTACGTCATACCAAAACCACTTTAAGCGTCGTGAGGGACGTAAAGTATCCGGTTTAAATAGTTGAGGGACTAGGTTTTAGTGGTTTCGAAGTTGAGGGACGATTTTTATACTATGGCCAGAGTTTGAGGACAAAAAATATACTTATCCCTATATTTTAGGGCACCCGTCCGGACTGCACGGTGCTTAGCCATTCAATGGGGATCATGTTCGGTCGCTGAGTGATTCAGACGTATTCTTTCCGGCAAACATGAGACAAACTGGGGATTTTGCGGGAGTCCGGTCAGTAGTCACGTAGGACTCCGACACCCCGCCCACCCAAAATCCCTCTCGGACCCGCGCCCCTATCCTCTCATTTTCTCTTCTTCGGTTTTTCTCTGTTGCCTTCGCCACAGCTCCACCACCCCGCAGCCAAGCCACACCCTTGCCGGAACTCGGCGAGTCTGTCACCTCCAAGGATGCACCCGGACTCCACGCCACTTCTCCTCCGTCGATGTTCCATACCTCTCCTCCGATCGCCGCCTAGGTACCATCCGCTCCTACGACGCTTGCCATGCTCGACAACCATTCGGTGAACTGCCCGAGCTAATTTTTTTTGCCCCTTCTTTGAAGCAATGGAAACGGATATGGAGTACATATACGAGCACTGTGTTGAGTCTTCAGGCTCGTCGTCCGACGAGGACTACACGAATGAGATGGCGATGATGTAGGTTGTGCTTGCAGACGCAGGGCATGCGGAGGACTATGTTCTCAATTGCAAGGGTCTGATCAAGGGTTATCGAGTGCTCAACCGCAATCGGGCGCATGGCCATTTGACGCTGACGGACGACTACTTTGCCCATGATACCCTCTTCGCTGACAAATTTCGTCGGTGCTTTCGGATGCACAAAAATGTCTTAGATCATCTCTACCATGGTGTCTGGTCCTTTCATGACTACTTCATCTTGAAGAAGGACACCCTAGGACGGATTGGGTTCTCTGGTTACGAGAAGTGCACGACCACACTGCATATGGCACGGCCGATGATTCATGGGGCGAGTACCTACAGATGTCTGAGAGCTCATGCGAAGATGCCACAGTCAGGTTTGCAACTGCCGTGGTCGAGGTGTTTGGACCTCAGAGGATCTGTACATGAGAGAACCAACTGTGGCAGACACCAAGAGGATCTTGGCAATTTCAGAAGCAAGAGGGTGGCCAGATTTCCTCAGATCTCTTGACCACGTGCATTGGAAATGAAAGAAATGTCCCAAAGCTTTACAACGACAATATGAGGGTCATGTTAAGAAGCTCACCATCATTCATGAAGCAGATGCATCACATGATTTTTGGATTTGGCACGCTTTCTTTGGCATACCTGGGTCTCACAATGACATGAATGTGCTGCAGCGATCACCATTGTTTGCTAGACTAACTAAAGGAGAGCTCCTCCTTGCCACTATACTGTCAATGGGCATGAGTACAACATGGACTACTATCTGGTTGATTGTATCTATCCTCCGTGGGCTACCTTTGTCAACACCATCTCTAGCTTAGTTGGCCAGAAAAAATCTCACTTTGCCCAAAGACAAGAAGCAGCTAGAAATGATGTTGAGAGGGCATTTGGAGTTCTGCATGCATGTTTTGCAGTTGCTAGTGGATCTGCTAAACAATGGGATTTGAAGACCTTGTGGTAGGTGATGATCTGTTATGTGATCATGCACAACATGATCATGGAGGATGAGGGTGAGGATGCTATCGCAACTATTGAATTTGAGAATATGAGTGGTCCTATCGAACTTCCCGATCAGAATCTGGCCATGTTTGAAGAGTTTGTTCAAATGCATTAACAAATTATGCATCGAGCAACTCACGAGCAACTGAAGGAAGATTTGATTGAGCATCTACGCGCGGTTAAGGGGGACAACAATATTGGAGTGTAATATTTGAACTTTACAAAATAGGAACTACTGCCACATTTGAACATTTGAACTATTTTAGACTATATGCGACTATTTGAGTGTGCAAACTTAAAAAAATAGGTTTGGATGTGTGCGGGTAGTGTTGGATGGCCTGCTCCCGCATCCGTGTCTGCGGACTATCCCTAGGCCCATACATCTTGCCGTTCTACTTCTCTTCTGTTCCGTAATAGTGTTGGCATGTGCAATAGCCGGAGCACACTTTCGCCACATACTTCATCGGGCCAGACATATTTGGCCCTTTGTTATGCTGTTTCAATTGGACTGGACAAATTTGGCCCTCAAAACCTCTATTTCTCAATGCCCTAATAATTATGGAATGACAAATTTCAAGGGACCTCGCAATGGATGATCCGTTCATGCTGGGAGGGTTGATGGATCAAATGGTTTTGTTCGCTACACCGACCCCTTCAGTGCAAACCATGCAATGTCAACAAACTTATCGCTAACAGACAACATAATAAGGTCACCCAAAAAATATGGGCAAAACAAGCCCGGTTTTAACTCGAGAGAAATGGGCCTAGGGAAAAACTTCATATCTGCGTCCAACTTAAATTGGCAAAAGATACACAAATTTATCATCCTTTTGTAGTGAAGCCGCCATATAGACAACGATCCGGAAAATACATGTCCATATCCTCTACATATTTTTGACATGTTTAGATGATGGAAACTAGCTACCCAAGTTGCCATGCGTATAAGAAAATCTAGTACAAAATAGTCATGAATTTAAAAACAGACAAAAGCATGTGTAATAAAAATGAAGTAGTTGTCATATAGTATAGTAGACACGTGCCAAAATATATATATACAAATTGACTTGGATAGGAAAAAAGATGTCATGTCAATAAATATGATAGTATATATAGAGAGTATTTTACAAAATGTTATATATAAAACTGCCATGAATAGTCCAATGAAAGTTGACATGGTTCAAACAAGTAGGAAAAATATTTAGACAATAAAAATTGTCATGGTCTTAACTAACAAAATTGCCAAGGTATAAACATTAAACTTGTCATGGTCTAATATAATTAAATTGTCATGGTACCTAAAAAACTGCAATGGTCTAATTAATTAAATTGCCATGCTCTAACTAACAAAATTGCCAAGGTGTAGATATTGTATTTGCCATGTTCTAAATTAAATAAATTGCCATGGTCTAACAACCAACATTGTGATGGTCTAATAAAATAATTAAATTTCCATGCTACCTAAAAACTATCATGTTCTAATTAATAAAATTGCATGGTCCAAAAAATATATAAATGCCATGGCACTTACAATATAAATGAAAGACAAACAAATTTTGGAAATTTTGTTGTCCAAACTAACATGGCAACTTTTGGGGATTCTGTTATGGGTATAGAGTTTTCCATGGTCCTTTATAAAAGACTACGACAATGCTCGTGCGTTGCAACAAGATTTATTTGTCGGATCATGGGTTCCAGCAAACACTTGAGGTTCGAACACTGGGGTGCGCACGAAGATCTCTCTCTCTCTCTCTTCCTCGCTCACTGTCGCAATGATCTCCAGGCCTAGTTCACCAAACCCAAGGAACAAGTGACACGAGAGTTTATACTGATTCATGCCTGCTACCTCTTGAGCACTGCGTTGGTTTTCCCCGAAGAGGAAGGGATGATGCAGCAAAGTAGCGTAAGTATTTCCCTCCGTTTTTGAGAACCAAGGTATTAATCCAGTAGGAGGCTACGCGCGAGTCCCTCGTACCTCCACAAAATAAATAAATCCTCGCAACCAACGCGAATAGGGGTTGTCAATCCCTACACGGCCACTTACGAGATTGGGATCTGATAGATATGATAAGATAATATTTTTGGTATTTTTGTGGTAAAGATGCAAAGTAAAATAAAATCAAAGTAAAAAAGCAAAGGAAATAACTAAGTAGTAGGAGATTAATATGATGAAGATAGACCCAGGGGCCATAGGTTTCACTAGTGGCTTCTCTCGAGAGCATAAGTATTATACGATGGGTGAACAAATTACTGTTGAGCAATTGACAGAATTGAGAATAGTTATGAGAATATCTAGGTATGATCATGTATATAGGCATCACGTCCGAGACAAGTAGACCGACTCCTGCCTGCATCTACTACTATTACTCCACTCATCGACCGCTATCCAGCATGCATCTAGAGTATTAAGTTAATGAAAAAAGAGTAACGCCTTAAGCAAGATGACATGATGTAGAGGGATAAACTCATGCAATATGATGAAAACCCCATCTTGTTATCCTCGATGGCAACAATACAATACGTGCCTTGCTGCCCCTACTGTCACTGGGAAAGGACACCACAAGATTGAACCCAAAGCTAAGCACTTCTCCCATTGCAAGAAAGATCAATCTAGTAGGCCAAACCAAACTGATAATTCGAAAAGACTTGCAAAGATAACCAATCATACATAAAAGAATTCAGAGAAGATTCAAATATTGTTCATAGATAGACTTGATCATAAACCCACAATTCATCGGTCTCAACAAACACACCGCAAAAAGAAGATTATATCAAATAGTTCTCCACAAGAGAGGGGGAGAACATTGTATTGAGATCCAAAAAGAGAGAAGAAGCCATCTAGCTACTAACTATGGACCCATAGGTCTGAGGTGAACTACTCACACTTCATCGGAGGGGCTATGGTGTTGATGTAGAAGCCCTCCGTGATCGATGCCCCCTCCGGCGAAGCTCCGGAACAGGCCCCAAGATGGGATCTCGTGGATACAGAAAGTTACGGCGATGGAATTGGGGTTTTGGCTCCGTATCTGATCGTTTGGGGGTACGTAGGTACATATAGGAGGAAGGAGTACGTCGGTGGAGCAACAGGGGGCCCACGAGGGTGGAGGGCGCGCCTGTGGGGGGGGGGGGTAGGCGCGCCCCCTACCTCGTGGCCTCCTCTTTCGTGTCTTGATGTAGGGTCTAAGTCTCCTGCGTCTTGTTCGTTGAGAAAATCACGTTCCCGAAGGTTTCATTCCGTTTGGACTCCGTTTGATATTCCTTTTCTTTGAAACCCTAAAACAGGCAAAAACAGCAATTCTGGGCTGGGCCTCCGGTTAATAGGTTAGTCCCAAAAATAATATAAAAGTGGATAATAAAGCCCAATAATCTCCAAAACAGTAGATAATATAGCATGGAGCAATCAAAAATTATAGATACGTTGGAGACGTATCAAGCATCCCCAAGCTTAAGTCCTGCTCATCCTCGAGTAGGTAAATGATAAAAACAGAATTTTTGATGCGGAGTGCTACTTGGCATAATTTTAATGTAATTCTTATTAGTTGTGGTATGAATGTTCAGATTCGAAAGATTCAAGATAAAAGTTTAATATTGACATAAAAATAATAATACTTCAAGCATACTAACAAAGCAATGATGTCTTCTCAAAATAACATGGCCAAAGAAAGTTATCCCTACAATTTCATATAGTATGGCTATGCTCCATCTTCACCACATAAAATATTTAAATCATGCACAACCCCGATGACAAGCCAAGCAATTGTTTCATACTTTTGGTGTTCTCAAACTTTTTCAATCTTCACGCAATACATGAGCGTGAGCCATGGATATAGCACTATAAGTGGAATAGAATGGTGGTTGTAGAGAATACAAAAAGGGAGAAGATAGTCTCACATCAACTAGGCGTATCAACCGGCTATGGAGATGCCCATCAATAGATATCAATGTGAGTGAGTAGGGATTTCCATGCAACGGATGCACTAGAGCTATAAGTATATGAAAGCTCAACAAAAGAAACTAAGTGGGTGTGCATCCAACTTGCTTGCTCATGAAGACCTAGGGCATTTTGAGGAAGCCCATCATTGGAATATACAAGCCAAGTTCTATAATGAAAAATTCCCACTAGTATATGAAAGTGATAACATAGGAGACTCTCTATCATGAATATCATGGTGCTACTTTGAAGCACGAGTGTGGTAAAAGGATAGTAACATTGTCCCTTCTCTCTTTTTCTCTCATTTTTTATTTTTTTTTATTTGGGCCCTTTTCTCTTTTTTATGGCCTCTTTTCTTTCTTTCTTTCTTTTTTATTTTTCGTCCGGAGTCTCATCCCGACTTGTGGGGGAACCATAGTCTCCATCATCCTTTCCTCACTGGGACAATGCTCTAATAATGATGATCATCACACTTTTATTTTTCTTACAACTCAACAATTACAACTCGATACTTAGAACAAAGTATGACTCTATATGAATGCCTCCAGCGGTGTACCGAGATATGCAATGAATCAAGAGTGACACGTATGAAAGAATTATGAATGGTGGCTTTGCCACAAATAGGATGTCAACTACATGATCATGCTAAGCAATATGACAATGATGGAGTGTGTCATAATAAACGGAAAGGTGGAAAGTTGCATGGCAATATATCTCGGAATAGCTATGGAAATGCCATAATAGGTAGGTATGGTGGCTGTTTTGAGGAAGGTATATGGTGGGTGTATGATACCGGCGAAAGGTGCGCGGTATTAGAGAGGCTAGCAAAGGTGGAAGGGTGAGAAAAGTGCGTATAATCTATGGACTCAACATTACTCATAAAGAACTCATATACTTATTGCAAAAATCTACAAGTTATCAAAGCAAAGTATTACGCACATGCTCCTAGGGGGATAGATTGGTAGGAAAAGACCATCACTCGTCCCCGACCGCCACTCATAAGGAAGACAATCAAAAAATAAATCATGCTCTGACTTCATCACATAACGGTTCACCATACGTGCATGCTACGGGAATCACAAGCTTTAACACAAGTATTTCTCAAATTCACAACTACTCAACTAGCATAACTCTAATATCACCATATTTATATCTCAAAACAATCATCAAGCATCAAACTTCTCTTAGTATTCAACACACTCATAAGAAAGTTCTTTTATTATTCTTGAATACCAAGCATATTGGGATTATTTAAGTAAATTACCATGCTATTTAAGACTCTCAAAATAATCTACTCCCTCCTTCCATCTATATAGGGCCTAATGCATTTTTTGAGGCCAACTTTGACCAAATGTTATAGCAAAAATATACGACATGCAACTTACACAAAGCATGTCGTCAAATTCGTATGTGAAAGGAGATTTGAATGATATAATTTTCACATTATGCATGTCATGTATTATTAATCTTGTCAATAGTCAATGGTCGTCTTGAAAAACGCATTAGGCCCTATATAGGTGGAAGGAGGGAGTAAGTGAAGCATGAGAGATCAATAGTTTCTATAAAACAAATCCACCACCGTGCTCTAAAAAGATATAAGTGAAGTACTAGAGCAAAACTATATAACTCAAAAGATATAAGCGAAAATCACGTTGTCTCCCCTTTTTTGTCTTGACGTAGGGTCCAAGTCTCCTGGGTCTTGTTCGTTGAGAAAATCACGTTCCCGAAGGTTTCATTCCGTTTGGACTCCGTTTTCTTTGAAACCCTAAAACAGGCAAAAAACAGCAATTCTGGGCTGGGCCTCCGGTTAATAGGTAAGTCCCAAAAATAGTATAAAAGTGGATAATAAAGCCCAATAATGTCCAAAACAGTAGATAATATAGCATGGAGCAATAAAAAAGTATAGATACGTTGGAGACGTATCAAGGCCACCGTTGTGGTGTAATACCCTACTCGAGGGTGGTATGGTGGATTGCCTCGTGGGCTGAGGATGAACTAGTATAGTGGACGGACAACCTTCTGAGGAGAGGTGTTCTTGAGCTCGATGAGCTGGTGAGGTGGCCTTGATGGAGTGGATCCGATCCAAGATGAGCCGATCCTTGACTATGGTGGTGGCTAGCCCTATTTATAGAGGCCCTGGTCCTCTTCCCAAATGTTTAGGCGGGAAGGGATCCCACAACTGCCAATTTCGAAGGGAGACAACTAGTACAAGTTATCCTGACAAAAGGTGGTCTTCGCCTGCCAAAGGCTCTGGTGGTGACCTCCATCCTGTCGTCCTGCTGGTCTTCGTCTTGTTGCACCGATACGGAAATCTTTGCCTGATGCCTCGGGACTCCTCGCCTGCGCCTGCTTCCTTAGCACCAAAGAGGAAACTGGCACCCTGCGCCCGCTGGCGCCCGCCTGGTCTTGGTCGTCATGGCTCACGTTACGCGGACCTCACGAGGTGCACCTTGCATAGATATCTCCGCTCCTCAGGATCTTGCCTAACGAGGCCGCCCCGGGGGAGGTCTTGGTGTCGTTCGCCTCGCGAGGGTCTTGAGTGGTTGCTGGTGAAGATGGGACGTACCAGGCCGTTGGAGGAGCCACGCCCTGGGCTGCAGGCAGGCAAGTCTGGGTACCCCCGTTCCTAGGATGCCGAAAGTAGCCCCCGGGCCCAAGGCGCACCCGCACTTGGTTTCGAGGCGAAGCCGAAGGGCAAGTGCAGAGCGTCGCGGGCCCCAATAGCATGTGGCCTCGATTGACACGTGGCGATTGATAAGTCGTGGGCGTCTCCGCTTCCCCATGCTGCCTTGGTAACTGCCCGACTTGATGAGACCCTGCTGCATGCAGAAGAAAATCATCATTACCTTAGATCATGGAGGCCGGCGCTTGGCCTCTCTCTGGCGGAGGGGCGGAGCCCCCGTTGCTCATCTCTTCCTCCGTCCCGCTTGCTTCCTCTTCTTCCTCTTTGCTTTGTCATCTTGCAGCGACACCCATGGCGCCGACGAAGAGATTCACGGCTGCGGAGAAGGGGAAGGTGCGCCAGGAGGGGCCCGACTCTCCGCCGCCCAAGCGGGGTCATGGCCGCCCCCGCAAGCACGCCGCGACTCCTGCGGTGGCTGCGGCACGAGCGAACTTCTTCGGGGTTTGGCGCCATTCCTGGCGGCCGCGGCGACGTCCTCTCGCGCGGCGGGAGCCACCCAAGATGCGGTAGTCCTTTCCACGAAAGGAGGCGTGCCATGGTCACCCGGCCTCCCCGACCATGCTTCCACTCGGCGGAGGTGCTGCCGGAGTTCGTCGTGTGATCGGAGAACCCGGCCGACACCTGGCTTCAACTTCCGTGCTCCTTTGCTGTCGAGCTGCCGGCCTTGGGTCCCGACGGCCTTTGGCTGCAGGCCGATGGCTGCTAGAGCAAGGCTTCATGGGTCGCGGTGGAGGTCTCCGTCGCGGGCAACGTAGCCCTAGCCCGCGGCTGGCTGGCGTTTGCCTGCGTGCGCGGCCTGGGCAGGCGGTGCACCCTCCACTTCAAGTACGACGGGGTCGCGACCCTCTTTGTGAGGGTGTTTGAGGAAGATGGTTGCCGCACCGGGTGCTGCCCTGAAGACAGCGAGGGTGACAGAGCGGTTGGCCTTGGCGACGGTCATGACGAGGAAGAGGGCGACCTTGCCCCCGGCGGCGACCATGGCTCGTTTGGCCACGACAGATCCTCCTCCGACAAGAGCTCCAGCAGTGGCGGCTACGACCAGCCGCCGCGTCGTCGGGCTCGCTTCGAGGATGGTGGCGGGTCATCCCATCGTCGTGCTCCAGTAAAGCGCGAGGAGGGCTTTGGCTGAGTTCGGGGCCAATCCTTCTGAGCACCTGCGCCATGGGGGCCATTTTTGCTTGTCCTTTCCTTTCTTCCTGCATTTTACAAGAAACAAGTATGGGGCCCTGCGAGGGCGTGTAATGACCGTAGTGCTTATCTTGCTTTGTGTTATGTTTACCATTCCTATGTTGTGTTATGGCGTTCATGCTTTATGTAGACATGGAGGGATAACTTAGCTGAATGCGCCCATGGTAGTTTCCCGTCTCGTGAGGGCGCGCCTTCTGGCACCTGATGAGCCCTCCTTGTTGCTGGCTCGGGAGTCGCTGCCCTCAGGAGGCGTCACGGGGCCACAGAAATTGTTAAGACGCCCGTCAGGTGCCTTGTCCTTCCTCGCACGAGGCCTCATGATCATGGCCCAGTGCACCACATCGCAGTACCCGTGGGGCATGAACTTTTAGGGGTGGGGGTGCGCCAACCACGAGCTCAATCGAGAGTGCCTCGGGAAGGTCAGGAGAGCCAAAGCTCTGGAGCGACATGATAGGGCTCTAGCTAGGCGTGCCCATGGCTTAGGTTAGCTCAGCACACACACACACACACACACACACACACACACACACACACACACACACACACACACACACACACACACACACACCTATCCAGCCCCCACGCGAGGCACGCGAGGGAGAGCGTCGGGCAACTGCCGCCCTCCCTTGTGCAAAACAAAGAACCGAGCGAGGAAGTAGAGAAAGAAAGGGTTCAACCGAGCAATCGAGAAACGCCGGAACTCCAAATTTTCATAAAAAGGGACACAAACCAACTACAGAAAGCAAATGAACAGCCGCGTCCGGCACCTAGTCTAGTCTTCTCACCAGCGCGGAGCTAAGTGCTGCCACTAGGATGTGGGAGGGAGCCCTTGAGGCCCGAGGGAGGCACTCCGGAGACTCTGTAGCATGCACATCCCCACTCATTATTACGTGAGAGTGTCACGAGCGGAGACCTTCATAGGCATTGGGCCTTGCTTCATAGGTAGAACCTCCAGAGGTGCTGGATGTTCCAGGTGTTTTGGATGGGGATCACGTCCTATGTCTCCAGGTGCGCGGAGCCAGGCCTGGAGACACAGGAAATCCTAAATGGGCCCCCACATGGGTGAGAGCTTGTGCAGACCTTCCCTGGAGAGCACCCGCCTCAGGATGAGATCTCCCACCTCGAGCATCTTGGAGCGGACGCTATGACAGTGGTACCATCGCAACGCCTGCTGGTACCTTGCCGCCCGGAGCGAGGCTTCACGGCGGCGTTCCTCCCCTAGCACAAGGTCCATCCCCTGCATGGCGTCCTATGGAACGATGCCTGACCTCGTGTGGGAGAACCGCTTCTGCTCCGAAGACGAGGAAGAACGGGGTCTCGCCTATTGGCTTGGTGGCGGTGGTGCGGATGGACCACAACACGGACTGGAGCTCATCGTGCCAGCCCCTGCCGCGGGCCTCGAGCTTCTTCTTGAAGGTCCTGGTCTTGAGGCCTCTCAAGACCTCCGCGTTGGTGCGCTCGGCTTGGCCGTTGCTCCTAGGGTGTGCTACCGAAGCATAGCAAATCTGTATTCCAAGGTTAGCACAATATGTCTTGAAGAGACTGCTAGTGAACTGCGAGCCGTTATCAGTGATGATGCGGTTAGGGACCCCAAACCGGCTCACTAGGCCCTTGATGAATTTAACTGCTGACCCAGCTGGGATGGTGCAGACGGCTTCCACCTCTGCCCATTTGGTGAACTTGTCGATGGCGACGTAGAGGTAGAGGTAGCCCCCTGGCACTCGAGGGAATGGACCCAGGATATCCAACCCCCAGACTGCAAACAGCCACGAAAGTGGGATGGTCTAGAGGCCCGGAGCAGGCTGGTGGATTTGCTTGGCATGGAACTGGCAAGCCTCGCAGGATTTCACCAGCTCGGTTGCATCGCTGAGTGCCATGGGCTAGTAGAATCTGTTGCGAAATGCCTTGCCAACCAGGGTGCGCGACGACGAGTGATGCCCGCAGCCCCCGCCGTGTATGTCAGCTAGCAGCTCGCCCCCCTTCTTCCTGGAGATGCATCGCAAAGAAACATCGTTGGGTCATTTCCTGTACAACTCACCATCCTAGATGCAATACGCCGTAGCTTGTTGGGCCACGCGCTCCACGTCCTCCTCTGTCTCCGGCAGTGTCCCCCGCAGCAGGTATGCCTTGAATTCTTCAGTCCAGCACCCCCTGAGTCTCAAGCGCAAAGAGCAAGCGCGCTCCTGAGGTCAGGACACAGGCGGGAGCTCCTAAGGTTGGTGGCGGTGGGAGCTCCTCCTAAAGTGGCGTAGGCTCCGCAGCCAGAGGGGCCGCTGAAGGCTTAAAGAGCCGCTCCTCGAAGACGCCAGGCTCCTAGGGCTGTCGCCTTGACGTCCTCTTGGCGATATCATCTGCTTCCTTGTTTGTGTCGCATGGCACATGTTGCAGTTCTAGGTCCAAGAATTGCTTTTCCATTTTGCATACCTCCGCGAGGTATGCCTCCATGTGCTCGTCCTTTGGCTCGTATACCTTGTTGGAGAAGTTGATGAGGAGCTGAGAGTCGCCCTTGATGGTGAGGCGCTTCACCCCCAAGGCCGCCGCAGCCCCCCAAGGCCGCCGCAGCCTTGAGGTCGGCGATCAATCCTTTGTACTTCGCGATGTTGTTGGAGGCCTTCTCGCCCCGCTAGAAGCAGAGTTACACGGCGTAGTTGTAACGCCCCGAGACCAATGTGTCAGGTGTCGTTCAGTTATTCGCTGTTGTTGCCTTGTCTTTGCTTGCGTGTCATGCATTGCATATCATGTCATCATGCGCATTTCATTTGCATACGTGTTCGTCTCATGCATCCGAGCATTTTCCCCGTTGTCCGTTTTGCAATCCGGCGTTCTGTTGATTCAGGTGATTCCGCTCCAGGTGACGCGTATGAGCTCAAGTGGGATTTTGACGAAGACTCTCAACGATACTATGTTTCCTTTCCCGACGATCAGTAGTGGTGCCCAGTTGGGGGTGATTGGGACCGTGTCGCATGTTGGGTTCTCTTCTATTTTGGCACCGTAGTCGGGCCATGACTGTTTAGGATGATGTAATGTTATTTATGTTCTTGATTGACGTGGCGAGTGTAAGCCAACTATGTTCTCCCCTTATTATTCATATTACATGGGATGTTGTGAAGATTGCCTAACTTGCGACAGATGCCTTCAATGCGATTATGTCTCTAAGTCATGCCTCGACACGTGGGAGCTATAGTCGCATCGAGGGTGTTACAAGTTGGTAATCAGAGCCTTCCCCGACCTTAGGAGCCCCATTGCTTGATCGTTTTTAGAAGCCGAGTTGTGTCTAGAAAAATGTTTTGAGTCATTTAGGAATTATATATCGGAGAGTTTAGGAATTCTTTTTACTCCCCAGTCTCCTCATCGCTCTGGTAAGGCATCCTGACATAGAGTTTTGACTCTTCTCTTCTCAAATTTCACTAAAAAAAATTTTAGGATCACGCGGGTATCTTGGAATCGTTCTGATGGTTTTATGATGAGAACATTGACTTGGTGCCTCCTGTCAGGGGTTTAGTGGAAGTGTCCCGGGGAGTTGAGCTCTGAGGTGTTGTCATCATAATTTTATCATTGAAGTTCTGGAATACCTGAGTTTAGTACGCCGATATCGAAAATCTCTTTTATGCAGTTCGTTGGTGAGATAACCTCGATGCCACCCAGTACTGGGGCGGGAGTTCGGGAGTATCGCCATAACTTGTATAACGGATGCTTTTCGAAGGTTGAGGTAGATGATTTCCGAAGGTTTCTTGGTTATGTGTTGAAGGATGGATACAGCTGGATGTAGGATTTGTTAGTTTGGGTGAGATATTATGCTTCCCCTATATCCCCAACACCTGATTGCATAATCGGAAAATTTCGGGAGTTTCATAGGTGGGAATTCAAGTAGCTCTTAGGATATCTTTCCGACAAATGTATGATATGAAATTGGGGTTCGACGTCTAGTGGTCCGCCTATTCACGGTCGATTTTACAGTGGTCTCATTGTGTCTTAAAGAGTCCTTGGCTATGCCGACTCGGGGATGCTTCGTATGTCATGTGCACTGCCTTGTACATGATGGTGCTGTACGATCGAGCCCGTGTAGGCCCCACCACGAAAACTTCGGACGAAATCTCTATCATATGTTTGTTCCGGCTTATTCTGCAAGCCAATCCTTTGTTTTGTTTTGAGTTGTGGTATTCGAATTGCTTCGAAGTCAAATGTTGATGCCATACCTTTCCTAACTGGTGTTCTCATACTCCGATGTGAATACCAACCCTTCTTGATCATCAAGTTTGTCATGTCAATTCTTTTCAACCGGTGTGTTTCTCTTCAAGTGGATCCGATCATTTCAACATCTGCAAGATCAAGTATCAGCTCTCTCAACATCGTTCGTTTCATCCATCTCCAAGTTGTCTTTCTTTTTCCCACCCTCCCTCCCTTTTTGTTTCTTCGAGGACCCAGATTTCTTCATCAGGTATCCATTCAATTCATGTGAAGTCACTCCATTCTTTTTCGTCAATATTCTTACCTGGTGGTTCTCAAGGAGATGCTCTACTAGTTCGTCATTCTTCATTCTTTCTTCTCCGGTGGAACCAATTCAAGCTTTCTGTGTTGATCATATCTTTTTCCATGTTTCAAATATCTTCTCATGCCGGTGCACCTCATATTCATTCACTTCTCGCCATTTAATTGTTCCGGAGTGCTCAAGATATCTCGAAGATTCGTGTTTCAACTCTGCATTCGTTCAAGCTCTTTCGAGATTGGTATCTCATTCAAGTCATTTAATTCAACCGGTGCAACCTCTCTTTTTAATCATTTCAACGGTGTTTCTTTTGAGTGGGCCCTAACCCACAGGTCTATTCCCAGGATCTTATCTGACTCTTCTTATTTGTCCGGAGCTATCCTCAAATTTCCTTTCAAAGTTTGACGTAAGAATGAATTATCATCAGTCTTATGTTTTTCTCCAAGATCTGTCGAATTCTTTTCATCGTTGGCTCAACTTTTATATTCTTCTTTATTCCGGTGCCTCAATAATTATTGGTGTTGTTTGTCATCGTCATTCTCAGGTTCGGAGACCAAAGAAGAGTTTCTGTTAAATCTTGCCACATTCTCTGCCATCCTCTCATAATTGTTTGATTGTGAGAATTCTTTTATCCATCTGGAGCAATTCAAGAGTCTTCTCAGTTTGATTATCCGGAGTCCATCAATTCATGTTTATTCATTCTCAGCTTTCAGTTATCATTCTCCAATCTTACTGGTGCTTCGTTCAAGATTTCTCTTCCTTTCTTATTGTATCGATCCATTTGTTATTTCAATTCTACCGGTGGTTCGTTGAAGACCTTCTCAAGTTTGCGCTATCCTTGCTACGAGAATAAGTTGTGTGCCAAATCCAGTTGCTCGTCATCAATTAAATTGGTGAAGGATACACATAACATAATTCTTATTCTTGTTTCATCAAGTTTATTCAATTTCTTTTCCGGAGTGGTTCATCGTATCACATTCTCAGTTCGAGTTGCTCATCTTTTCTTTCCCGGAGTTCCAAGCTCTAATTATCATTCCAAAGATCTATCTAACCATTGCAAGGGTTCAACTTGTGTTTTCAACTTCTCCTTCATTTCGTTTTGATCATCTTTTTGTTACCGGAGTTCTTCATGGAAGTTCTACATGATGGTTCATCAAGGATTTATATTTCTTCTCAAAGTGTTCATCGAGATTCTTTTCTAAGAAACTCAAGCATTCTTCATCTTGCTATCCGGAGTGCAATTTCTTTCTACCGTATCTTTGGAGGTGGTATTATGTCCTTCTTGATAATTCCCCTTTGTTGCTTCGTGAGTCACAAGTTATCAAGAATGAGATATTTTAAATCCATCAATCTCTTCTTTGGAGTTATCTTGGGTTATATTTCACCTATAGCCTTCCCTAAGGATTGTTGCTAATTTTGGTGCTTATAATTGACCCAAGTTCTTCATTATCCTTCCGGTGATATAGCTTTCTCGTCTCCTTGTTCATTCCAATCCAATTCTTTTTCCGTGAGTGGAAGGTTGTCACCTCATATATTTGAGATATATTCCATAAGACCATATCAAGCTTAGTATTTTCATTGTTGGTTTTCCAACAACTCTGTTCGACCCTTCTCCTAAAGATGCCTTTTCAAACTCTTTTGTGGCAGAAATTGGCATTTTCTTCTCAATTCTCTTATTTCAATTATCTATCTTCTATTCTTTTGTTCCGGAGGCTTTCTGATGTTGCTCTCTTCAACCCATCTTTTAGTTCTGTCAGGATCATGTTCTTTTCATGCCTATCCTTTTAACCGGAGTGTTGTGTCCTCTTTTCAAGTATCCTCTCATCTTGTCAAGTTCAATTCCTTCCATTTACAGGCGGAGTGCTGTCCAAATTATATCACTCTTATTCCTTCCCTATCTTGTTTAACCGGAGTGTTGTGCCTTTTTGCTCAAGTTCTTTTCGCCTTATCAAGCCTTGCATCTCCTTTCAACCGGAGTGATGCCTGAATTTGGTCTTTCCTGATCCCCTTCCTTAACCGGCGTGTTTTCAATATATATATTGCCTTTCAACCTCAAGGTTTTTTTAGCAATGTTCTTTGTCCCTCTTTTCTAACGGAGTGTTTTCGACCTTGTTCACCTTCGTTGTTTTCTTTTCTCGGATGTGTTCCACCTCTCAAGGTTCTTTGGTCTCACTCATTTGTCAAAGAAGCAACTTAGTTTTACCTCTTCTCTTTCTTTTCCGTTGTCCCTCCGGTGCCATTCTAGATCTCGGGACGAGATCCTCTCGTCGTGGTGGAGTGTTGTAACGCCCCGAGACCGATGTGCCAGGTGTCGTTCAGTTATTCGCTGTTGTTGCCTTGTCTTTGCTTGTGTGTCATGCATTGCATATCATGTCATCATGCGCATTTCATTTGCATACGTGTTCGTCTCATGCATCCGAGCATTTTCCCTGTTGTCTGTTTTGCAATCCGGCGTTCCGTTCTCCTCCGGTGGTCATTTCTACCTTTCTTTCATGTGTGGGGATTAAACATTTCCGGATTGGACCGAGACTTGCCAAGCGGTCTTGGTTTACTACCGGTAGACCGCCTGTCAAGTTTCGTACCATTTGGACTTCGTTTGATACTCCAACGGTTAACCGAGGGACCGAGAAGGCCTCGTGTGTGTTGCAGCCCAACACCCCTCCAATTTGGCCCAAAACCCACCTAAACCCTCTCCATCCTCTCGGTCGTTCGATCACCATCGCGCGGCCGAAAACCGCACCTCATTTGGACTCTCCTAGCTCCCTCTACCTATAAATATGTACATCTCCCCGAAATTTCGGACGAAACCCTAGATCTCATCTCTCTCCACGCCGCCGGACATGTCCGCCCGCCGGCGGACACGTCCATCCCACCTCCACCTCGCTCCGGCCAGTGGCGTCGCGCCACGTCACCCCCCCGCCGCCGCTAACCAACCGGGCGCCGCCACGCGTCCCCGCGCCCACTTCCCCGCCGCGCGGGCCCGCCATGCTCAGATCCCGCCCGCGTCGGGCCGAGCCGGGCCTTGCCTCGCCGACCGCCGCCAGGGCGCCCGCACACCACCCGAGGTGCCTCGCCACCGCGCCAGATGCTCCCACCGGCCACCCGGACTTCGCCGGAGGCCGCGAACCCTAGCCGTCCCTTCGCCGGAGCCGAGCTCCGCGCTGACGGAGTTCGCCAAGCCCCGTCCAGGCAGGAGCCCGCTACCTCCTCGCCTCCCGTCGCATGGCCCGGCGCCAACGCGCTGCCTGCTTCGACGTTCGTGCCACCATGGCCTCCCCGCGCCTCCGTTATGCCGGATCCGGCCACCGGAGCCCATCCCCGCGCCAGATCCGAGGAGCCGCCGCCTAGTTCTACCCATTCCCGTCCTCCTCCGCCGTTTTCCCTCGCCTCCTCGTCGTTTGCTGCCGGAACGCCGCTCGCCGGAGCCCTTCTCCACCGGTGACCCCTGCCCCGTCCCCGTTCGAGAAGAGGACGACGAGCGTCCACTCGTGGGCCGCCTCCCCCTCGCTCGCATGGGCCGCCTTCCTCTCCAAGGCCCAGCATCGCCGGCTCCCAAGGCCCAGGGTGAGCAGCCCCCGATTTTTCCTTTGATGGGCTTCATGATCCAGATTCAGCCCGTTGATATTTTTTTTCAAGATCTGTAAATTTGTCTATTTATCGTGAGACTGCAGTTTTACAGAAAAGTCCCTCATGTTCATGCATATAATAACTCACAATTCGTGCATCGGTTTAAAATGAATTATCTATGAAACTTGCTCAGAATTTTGTGTAGATTAATAATATCCAACTTTCATCTATGTTTGAAATGTTTAAAATGCTGTTTGTTTAATTTTTGCTCCTATGCCATGTTAAAATGCTTTAATTCATAACTAAATAACCGTAGCTCCGATTTAAATAATCTTTATATGTAAATGGGGTAGAAAAATGTCTAGTTTAACATGGTGCACTCATCTTGCATCTTTAACAACTCTAAAATATTGTTTAGGGCAGAACAGTACCAAATCTAAAATATGCTATGTGGATTTACCGGAATTGTTGTTCGTTACTTCCGGCCTCATTTAAACTTGCCTAGATAGGTAGTTTCGTTGTGCTTCACCTCTTGCCATGTTAATCAACATTTAATATTGTTGGGGTACATAAACGAGATCGAACTAAATAACTTGTTGTGGTGTTTTGTCAATATGCAACTCGTTGCATATTGATCTCCACTTAATTTGTAGAACTGCTTGTGCACTTTGCCATGCCATGCTTCATTAAACCGGGCATGCCTCATACTCGATTGTGCATCATGCCATGTTGATGTGTTGGTTGTTTACTATGTTGTGTGCTTCTTTTCCGGTGTTTGCTTCTTCGGGTTGGTTCCGGTTACGTCGCTTTTGTGAGGACCCGTTCGACTACGTCCGTTTGTCTTCTTCATGGACTCGTTCTTCTTCCTTGCGGGATTTCAGGCAAGATGATCATACCCTCGAAATCACTACTATCTTTGCTATGCTAGTTTGCTCGCTCTTTTGCTATGCCAATGCTATGATGCCTACCATTTACTTGTCAGCCTCCCAAATTGCCATGCTAAACCTCTAATCCACCATGTCCTAGCAAACTGTTGTTTGGCTATGTTACCGCTTTGCTCAGCCCCTCTTATAGCGTTGTTAGTTGCAGGTGAAGATTGAAGTTTGCTCCTTGTTGGAACATGGAGATGTTGTTCCTTGTTGGAACATGTTTACTTGTTGGGATATCACAATATATCTTATTTAATTAATGCATCTATATACTTGGTAAAGGGTGGAAGGCTCGGCCTTATGCCTGGTGTTTTGTTCCACTCTTGCCGCCCTAGTTTCCGTCATATCGGTGTTATGTTCCCGGATTTTGCGTTCCTTACGCGGTTGGGCTATTATGGGAACCCCTTGACAGTTCGCCTTAAGTAAAGCTTCTCCAGCAATGCCCAACATTGGTTTTACCATTTGCCACCTAGCCTTTTCTTTTCCCTTGGGGGTCGCGCGCCCAAGGGTCATCATTATTTTACCCCCCTGGGCCAGTGCTCCTCTGAGTGTTGGTCCAACTAAGCGATGTCTGAGGCTACCAGGGGCAACTCTGGGCTGGCTTACCCGACGTCTTGCTCATCCGGTGTGCCCTGAGAACGAGATATGTGCAGCTCCTATCGGGATTTGTCGGCACATCTGGGTGGTGTTGCTGGTTTAGTTTTACCCTGTCGAAATGTCTTGTTGTACCGGGATACCGAGTCTGATCGGAATGTCTCGGGTGGAGGTCTATTCCTTCGTTGACCGTGAGAGCTTGTGATGGGCTAAGTTGGGACACCCCTGCAGGGATTTGAACTTTCGAAAGACATGCCCGCGGTTATGGGCAGATGGGAATTTGTTAATGTCCGGTTGTAGAAAACCTGAACTTGACCTTAATTAAAATGAATCAACTACGTGTGTAACCGTGATGGTCTCTTTCCGGCGGAGTCCGGGAAGTGGACATGGTGTTGGAGTAATGTTTGCGCAGGCTGTTCTCTAGCTTCTCGCTCGTTCTTTGCCTCCTCTTCTCGCTCTCTTTTGCGAATAAGTTAGCCACCATATATGCTAGTCGCTTGCTGCCGCTCCACATATATTTGCCTTATCCTTCCTATAAGCTTAAATAGTCTTGATCGCAAGGGTGCGAGATTGCTGAGTCCTCGTGGCTCACAGATACTATAACTCCAGATGCAGGTCCAGGTGATTCCGCTCCAGGTGACGCGTATGAGCTCAAGTGGGAGTTCGACGAAGACTCTCAACGATACTATGTTTCCTTTCCCGACGATCAGTAGTGGTGCCCAGTTGGGGGTGATTGGGACCGTGTCGCATGTTGGGTTCTCTTCTATTTTGGCACCGTAGTCGGGCCATGACTGTTTTGGATGATGTAATGTTATTTATGTTCTTGATTGACGTGGCGAGTGTAAGCCAACTATGTTCTCCCCTTATTATTCATATTACATGGGATGTTGTGAAGATTGCCTAACTTGCGACAGATGCCTTCAATGTGATTATGTCTCTAAGTCATGCCTCGACACGTGGGAGCTATAGTTGCATCGAGGGTGTTACAAGTTGGTAATCAGAGCCTTCCCCGACCTTAGGAGCCCCATTGCTTGATCGTTTTTAGAAGCCTAGTTGTGTCTAGAAAAATGTTTTGAGTCATTTAGGAATTATATATCAGAGAGTTTAGGAATTCTTTTTACTCCCCAGTCTCCTCATCGCTCTGGTAAGGCATCCTGACATAGAGTTTTGACTCTTCTCTTCTCAAATTTCACTAAAAAAAAATTTAGGATCACGTGGGTATCTTGGAATCATTCCGATGGTTTTATGATGAGAACATTGACTTGGTGCCTCCTGTCAGGGGTTTAGTGGAAGTGTCCCGGGGAGTTGAGCTCTGAGGTGTTGTCATCATAATTTTATCGTTGCAGTTCTGGAATACCTGAGTTTAGTACACCGACATCGAAAATCTCTTTTATGCAGTTCGTTGGTGAGATAACCTCGACGCCACCCAGTACTGGGGCGGGAGTTCGGGAGTATCGCCATAACTTGTATAACGGATGCTTTTCGAAGGTTGAGGTAGATGATTTCCGAAGGTTTCTTGGTTATGTGTTGAAGGATGGATACAACTGGATGTAGGATTTGTTAGTTTGGGTGAGATATTATGCTTCCCCTATATCCCCAACACCTGATTGCATAACCGGAAAATTTCGGGAGTTTCATAGGTGGGAATTCAAGTAGCTCTTAGGATATCTTTCCGACAAATGTATGATATGAAATTGGGGTTCGACGTCTAGTGGTCCGCCTATTCACGGTCGATTTTACAGTGGTCTCGTTGTGTCTTAAAGAGTCCTTGGCTATGCCGACTCGGGGACGCTTCGTATGTCATGTGCACTGCCTTGTACATGATGGTGCTGTACGATCGAGCCCGTGTAGGCCCCACCACGAAAACTTCAGACGAAATCTCTATCATATGTTTGTTCCGGCTTATTCTGCAAGCCAATCCTTTGTTTTGTTTTGAGTTGTGGTATTCGAATTGCTTCGAAGTCAAATGTTGATGCCATACCTTTCCTAACCGGTGTTCTCATACTCCGATGTGAATACCAACCCTTCTTGATCATCAAGTTTGTCATGTCAATTCTTTTCAACCGGTGTGTTTCTCTTCAAGTGGATCCGATCATTTCAACATCTGCAAGATCAAGTATCAGCTCTCTCAACAGCGTTCGTTTCATCCATCTCCAAGTTGTCTTTCTTTTTCCCACCCTCCCTCCCTTTTTGTTTCTTCGAGGACCCAGATTTCTTCATCGGGTATCCATTCAATTCATGTGAAGTCACTCCATTCTTTTTTGTCAATATTCTTACCTGGTGGTTCTCAAGGAGATGTTCTACTAGTTCGTCATTCTTCATTCTTTCTTCTCCGATGGAACCAATTCAAGCTTTCGGTGTTGATCATATCTTTTTCCATGTTTCAAATATCTTCTCATGCCGGTGCACCTCATATTCATTCACTTCTCGCCATTTAATTGTTCCGGAGTGCTCAAGATATCTCAAAGATTCGTGTTTCAACTCTGCATTCGTTCAAGCTCTTTCGAGATTGGTATCTCATTCAAGTCATTTAATTCAACCGGTGCAACCTCTCTTTTTAATCATTTCAACGGTGTTTCTTTTGAGTGGGCCCTAACCCACAGGTCTATTCCCAGGATCTTATATGACTCTTCTTATTTGTCCGGAGCTATCCTCAAATTTCCTTTCGAAGTTTGACGTAAGAATGAATTATCATCAGTCTTATAATTTTCTCCAAGATCTGTCGAATTATTTTCATCGTTGGCTCAACTTTTATATTCTTCTTTATTCCGGTGCCTCAATAATTATTGGTGCTGTTTCTCGTCGTCATTCTTAGGTTCGGAGACCGAAGAAGAGTTTCTTTTAAATCTTGCCCCATTCTCTGCCATCCTCTCATAATTGTTTGATTGTGAGAATTCTTTTATCCATCTGGAGCAATTCAAGAGTCTTCTCAGTTTGATTATCCGGAGTCCATCAATTCATGTTTATTCATTCTCAGCTTTCAGTTATCATTCTCCAATCTTACCAGTGCTTCGTTCAAGATTTCTCTTCCTTTGTTATTGTATCGATCCATTTGTTATTTCAATTCTACCGGTGGTTCGTTGAAGACCTTCTCAAGTTTGCGCTATCCTTGCTACGAGAATAAGTTGTGTGCCAAATCCAGTTGCTCGTCATCAATTAAATTGGTGAAGGATACACATAACATAATTCTTATTCTTGTTTCATCAAGTTTATTCAATTTCTTTTCCGGAGTGGTTCATCGTATCACATTCTCAGTTCGAGTTGCTCATCTTTTCTTTCCTGGAGTTCCAAGCTCTAGTTATCATTCCAAAGATCTATCTAACCATTGCAAGGGTTCAACTTGTGTTTTCAACTTCTCCTTCATTTCGTTTTGATCATCTTTTTGTTACCGGAGTTCTTCATGGAAGTTCTACATGATGGTTCATCAAGGATTTATATTTCTTCTCGAAGTGTTCATCGAGATTCTTTTCTAAGAAACTCAAGCATTCTTCATCTTGCTATCCGGAGTGCAATTTCTTTCTACCGTATCTTTGGAGGTGGTATTATGTCCTTCTTGATAATTCCCCTTTGTTGCTTCGTGAGTCACAAGTTATCAAGAATGAGATATTTTAAATCCATCAATCTCTTCTTTGGAGTTATCTTGGGTTATATTTCACCTATAGCCTTCCCTAAGGATTGTTGCTAATTTTGGTGCTTATAATTGACCCAAGTTCTTCATTATCCTTCCGGTGATATAGCTTTCTCGTCTCCTTGTTCATTCCAATCCAATTCTTTTTCCGTGAGTGGAAGGTTGTCACCTCATATATTTGAGATATATTCCATAAGACCATATCAAGCTTAGTATTTTCATTGTTGGTTTTCCAACAACTCCGTTCGACCCTTCTCCTAAAGATGCCTTTTCAAACTCTTTTGTGGCAGAAATTGGCATTTTCTTCTCAATTCTCTTATTTCAATTATCTATCTTCTATTCTTTTCTTCCGGAGGCTTTATGATGTTGCTCTCTTCAACCCATCTTTTAGTTCTGTCAGGATCATGTTCTTTTCATGCCTATCCTTTTAACCGGAGTGTTGTGTCCTCTTTTCAAGTATCCTCTCATCTTGTCAAGTGCAATTCCTTCCATTTACAGGCGGAGTGTTGTCCAAATTATATCACTCTTATTCCTTCCCTATCTTGTTTAACCGGAGTGTTGTGCCTTTTTGCTCAAGTTCTTTTCGCCTTATCAAGCCTTGCATCTCCTTTCAACCGGAGTGCTGCCTGAATTTGGTCTTTCCTGATTCCCTTCCTTAACCGGCTCCCAAGGCCCAGGGTGAGCAGCCCCCGATTTTTCCTTTGATGGGCTTCATGATCCAGATTCAGCCCGTTGATGTTTTTTTCCTAGATCTATAAATTTGTCTATTTATCCTGAGACTGCAGTTTTACAGAAAAGTCCCTCATGTTCATGCATATAATAACTCACAATTCGTGCATCGGTTTAAAATGAATTATCTATGAAACTTGCTCAGAATTTTGTGTAGATTAATAATATCCAACTTTCATCTATGTTTGAAATGTTTAAAATGTTGTTTGTTTAATTTTTGCTCCTATGCCATGTTAAAATGCTTTAATTCATAACTAAATAACCGTAGCTCCGATTTAAATAATCTTTATATGTAAATGGGGTAGAAAAATGTCTAGTTTAACATGGTGCACTCATCTTGCATGTTTAACAACTCTAAAATATTGTTTAGGGCAGAACAGTACCAAATCTAAAATATGCTATGGGGATTTACCGGAATTGTTGTTTGTTACTTCCGTCCTCATTTAAACTTGCCTAGATAGGTAGTTTCGTTGTGCTTCACCTCTTGCCATGTTAATAAACATTTAATATTGTTGGGGTACATAAACAAGATCGAACTAAATAACTTGTTGTGGTGTTTCGTCAATATGCAACTCGTTGCATATTGATCTCCACTTAATTTGTAGAACTGCTTGTGCACTTTGCCATGCCATGCTTCATTAAACCGGGCATGCCTCATACTTGATTGTGCATCATGCCATGTTGATGTGTTGGTTGTTTACTATGTTGTGTGCTTCTTTTCCGGTGTTTGCTTCTTCGGGTTGGTTCCGGTTACGTCGCTTTTGTGAGGACCCGTTCGACTACGTCCGTTTGTCTTCTTCATGGACTCGTTCTTCTTCCTTGCGGGATTTCAGGCAAGATGATCATACCCTCGAAATCACTACTATCTTTGCTATGCTAGTTTGCTCACTCTTTTGCTATGCCAATGCTACGATGCCTACCATTTGCTTGTCAGCCTCCCAAATTGCCATGCTAAACCTCTAATCCACCATGTCCTAGCAAACCATTGTTTGGCTATGTTACCGCTTTGCTCAGCCCCTCTTATAGCGTTGTTAGTTGCAGGTGAAGATTGAAGTTTGCTCCTTGTTGGAACATGGAGATGTTGTTCCTTGTTGGAACATGTTTACTTGTTGGGATATCACAATATATCTTATTTAATTAATGCATCTATATACTTGGTAAAGGGTGGAAGGCTCGGCCTTATGCCTGGTGTTTTGTTCCACTCTTGCCGCCCTAGTTTCCGTCATATCGGTGTTATGTTCCCGGATTTTGCGTTCCTTACGCGGTTGGGCTATTATGGGAACCCCTTGACAGTTCGCCTTAAGTAAAGCTTCTCCAGCAATGCCCAACATTGGTTTTACCATTTGCCACCTAGCCTTTTATTTTCCATTGGGGGTCGCGCGCCCAAGGGTCATCATTATTTTACCCCCCCCCCGGGCCAGTGCTCCTCTGAGTGTTGGTCCAACTGAGCGATGTCCGAGGCTACCAGGGGCAACTCTGGGCTGGCTTACCCGACGTCTTGCTCATCCGGTGTGCCCTGAGAACGAGATATGTGCAGCTCCTATCGGGATTTGTCGGCACATCTGGGTGGTGTTGCTGGTTTAGTTTTACCCTGTCGAAATATCTTATTGTACCGGGATACCGAGTCTGATCGGAATGTCTCGGGTGGAGGTCTATTCCTTCGGTGACCGTGAGAGCTTGTGATGGGCTAAGTTGGGACACCCCTGCAGGGATTTGAACTTTCGAAAGCCGTGCCCGCGGTTATGGGCAGATGGGAATTTGTTAATGTCCAGTTGTAGAAAACCTGAACTTAACCTTAATTAAAATGAATCAACTACGTGTGTAACCGTGATGGTCTCTTTCCGGCGGAGTCCGGGAAGTGGACACGGTGTTGGAGTAATGTTTGCGCAGGCTGTTCTCTAGCTTCTCGCTCGTGCTTTGCCTCCTCTTCTCGCTCTCTTTTGCGAATAAGTTAGCCACCATATATGCTAGTCGCTTGCTGCCGCTCCACATATATTTGCCTTATCCTTCCTATAAGCTTAAATAGTCTTGATCGCGAGGGTGCGAGATTGCTGAGTCCCCGTGGCTCACAGATACTATAACTCCAGATGCAGGTCCAGGTGATTCCGCTCCAGGTGACGCGTATGAGCTCAAGTGGGAGTTCGACGAAGACTCTCAACGATACTATGTTTCCTTTCTCGACGATCAGTAGTGGTGCCCAGTTGGGGGTGATTGGGACCGTGTCGCATGTTGGGTTCTCTTCTATTTTGGCACCGTAGTCGGGCCATGAGTGTTTTGGATGATGTAATGTTATTTATGTTCTTGATTGACGTGGCGAGTGTAAGCCAACTATGTTCTCCCCTTATTATTCATATTACATGGGATGTTGTGAAGATTGCCTAACTTGCGACAGATGCCTTCAATGCGATTATGTCTCTAAGTCGTGCCTCGACACGTGGGAGCTATAGTCGCATCGAGGGTGTTACAGTAGTAGAGCTTGTCTTGAGTGGGCGAGATGAGCACGACTCCAGCCCCCGCGCCCTAGTGTGCGAAAACACCGTCAAAGTACATGACCCAGCCGTCTGGCGCTTCACTTCTTGGCGAAAGGGATCGGTTCTCGCTCGCTTTGGGTTCCAGAGCGTTGGTCCATTCTGCCACAAAGTTGGCGATGGCCGCCCCCTTGATGACCCTGGTTGTGCTGAACTCCAGCTGAAACGCCTGCAGCTCGATGTTCCACTCGGTGACTCTTCCCGCTGCATTGGGGCTCCGGAGCACCCTCTCCAGTGGGTAGGCTGAGACGACTCTAATTGGGTGGCCTTGGAAATAGTGACACAGCTTGCATGAGGCCACCAGGAGAGCGAGCAGGAGTTTCTGGGGCATGGGGTATCGTGCCCTTGCGCCCCGTAGTACTGTGCTAACAAAGTAGCGGGTGCTCGACGAGGGTGGGAGCGTCGGTGCAGCTTGTGGCCTCAGGAGGTTGTGGCGCCTCCCGAGGTATGGGGACCTCAGGAGCTTGGTTGCTCACCACGGCCTACATAGGCCCAGACATGCCATCTTGCGGGGTCTGATCGTCCAAGGGTGTCGTCGTGGCTTCAGCGGTGTCGATCCGGCGCCGCACCATCCTGGCTGGAGGTACAACGTTACACGGCGCATCCTTGGCCTGGCGCTCCTCCCGGACAGCCACCAATGCCTCGCTGACTGAATGGGGCGTGGCGGCCAATTAGAGCACCAGGGGCTCGAGGGGTCGAGGCGCGACCATCACCGGAGGGCTGGTCAAATATCTCTGGAGGTCTCAAAACGCCAAGTCGGCCTCCGGGGTCCATTCGAACGGGCCCTTCTTCATCAACTTGAAAAATGGCAGGGCACATTCTCCTAGCTTGGAAATGAAGCGCCCCAACAAGGTCACGCAACCCGCGAGCTTCTGCATTTCCTTAAGAGTTTGGGGCGGGCTCATGTCTTCTATTGCCTTGACCTTCTCCGAATTTGCCTTGATCCCCCTTGTGCGACACGAGGAAACCCAACAGCTTGCCCGAAGGGACGCCAAACACGCACTTCTCTGGGTTGAGCCGTAGGTCCACCTATCGCAGGCTGGCGAAAGTTTCCTCCAAGTCTTGTATGAGGGCCCTCGCCTCCCGCGACTTCACCATGATGTCTTCGACGTAGGCCTCAGCGTTCCTCCCGAGCTGTTGGCCCAGGGCGATGTGCATCAGCTGCTGGAAGGTTGCCCCAGCGTTGCGCAGTCTGAACGGCATGCAGGTGTAGTAGTATACCCTGCACGGGGTCAGGAAGGTCGTCTTCTCCACATCCTCCACTGCCATCTTGATCTGGTGATAACCTGAGAAGGCATCTAGAAAACACAACAGGTCGCACTCGATGGTGGAGTCGATGATCTGGTCTATGCGTGGAAGCGGGAACGGGTCTTGAGGGCAGGCTTTGTTGAGATTGGTGAAGTCGACGCACATACGTTCCTTCCCACCTTTCTTGGGCACAACTACGGGGTTCGCCAGCCACTTCAAGTACCGGACCTCGCGGATGATGTTGGGGAACAGAGTAATTTGAAAAAAAAATCCTACGCAGACGCAAGATCATGGTGATGCATAGCAACGAGAGGGGAGAGTTTCGTCCAGGTACTCTCGTAGATCGTTAAGTAGAAGCGTTATGACAATGTGGTTGATGTAGTCGTATGTCTTCACGATCGACCGATCCTCAGTACCGAACGTACGGCACCTCCGTGTTCAGCACACGTTCAGCTCGGTGACGTCCCGTGAACTCATGATCCAGTAGAGCTCGAGGGAGAGTTTCATCATCACGACGGCGTGGTGACAATGTTGATGAAGCTACCATCGTAGGGCTTCGCCTAAGCACCGCTACAGTATGACCGAGGTGGAATATGGTGGAGGGGGGCACCGCACACGGCTGGGAGAGATCAATGATCAATTTGTGTTTCTTTGGGGTGCCCCTGCCCCCGTATATAAAGGAGCTAGGGGGGACGTGGCCGGCCAGGAGGAGGGCGCGCCAAGGGGGGAGTCCTACTCCCACCGGGAGTAGGACTCCTCCTTTTTCCTAGTAGGAGTAGGAGAAGGGGAAAGGGAAGGAGAGAGGTGGAAGGAAAGGGGGGCCACCCCCTCCTTGTCCAATTCGGACTAGAGGGGGAGGGGCGCACGGCCTGCCCTAGCCGCCCCTCCTCTTCTCCACTAAGGCCCAATGGGCCCATTACATCCCCCAGGGGGTTCCGGTAATCCCCTGGTACTCCGGTATATGTCCGAAACCTCCCGAAACACTTCCGGTGTCCGAACAGAGTCATCCAATATATCAATGTTTACATCTCGACCATTTTGAGACTCCTCATCATGTCCGTGATCATATCCGGGACTCCGAACTACCTTCGGTATATCAAAACACAAAAACTCATAATACCAATCGTCACAGAACTTTAAGCGTGCGGACCCTACGGGTTCGAGAACTATGTAGACATGACCGAGACACGTCTCCAGTCAATAACCAATAGCGGAACCTAGATGCTCATATTGGTTCCTACATATTCTACGAAGATCTTTATCGGTCAAACCGCATAACAACATACGTTGTTCCCTATGTCATCGATATGTTACTTGCCCGAGATTCTATTGTCGGTATCTCAATACCTAGCTCAATCTCGTTACCGACACGTCTCTTTACTTGTATTGTAATGAATCATCCTGCAACTAGCTCATTAGTTGCATTGCTTGCAAGGCTTATATTGATGTGCATTACCGAGAGGGCCCAGAGATACCTCTCTGACAATCCGAGTGAAAAATCCTATTCTTGATCTATGCCAACTCCACGAACACCATCGAAGACACCTATAGAGCACCTTTATAATCACCCAGTTACTTGTGACGTTTGGTAGCACACAAAGTGTTCCTCTGGTATTCGAGAGTTGCATAATCTCATAGTCATAGGAACATGTATAAGTCATGAAGAAAGCAATAGCAGTAAACTAAAACGATCAAGTGCTAAGCTAACGATATGGGTCAAGTCAATCCCATCATTCTACTAATGATGTGATACCATTAATCAAATGACAACTCATGTCTATGTCTAGGAAACTCAACCATCTTTGATCAACGAGCTAGTCAAGTAGAGGCATACTAGTGACACTATGTTTGTCTATGTATTCACGCATGTATTATGTTTCCGGTTAATACAATTCTAGCATGAATAATAAACATTTATCATGATATGAGGAAATAAATAATAACTTTATTATTTCCTATAGGGCATATTTCCTCCAGTCTCCCACTTTCACTAGAGTCAATAATCTAGATTACACAGTAATGATTCTAACACCCATGGAGTCTTGGTGCTGATCATGTTTTGCTCGTGGAAGAGGCTTAGTCAGCGGGTCTGCAACATTCAGATCCGTATGTATCTTGCATATCTCTATGTCTCTCACCTGGACTTGATCTCGAAAGGAATTGAAGTGTTTCTTGATGTGCTTGGTTCTCTTGTGAAATCTGGATTCCTTTGCCAAGGCAATTGCACCAGTATTGTCACAAAAGATTTTCATTGGACCTAAAGAAGTATCATTATCTTCCCAATCATAATCATCACAACAAGCAATAGGCATAACGAGATCATCATCAAGTGTATCATCTTCATTTTCATGAGGCACAACAATAATAGGAGCAACTTTATTTGGGAGAGATACCTTTTTACCTCTCTTCCTTTTTCTTTTCTTCTTCTTTACCACATCGTGTGTGGGTTCAATCCTCTTTTTGGAGCTCCTTATTAATGAGATTGGTTGAATAGGAGGCTCCTCCTTGTTGCTTGATTCATCATAAGAGATAATAGGAGGATATTGGGAAGTCTCTTCCCTTTCATTAGTATTCTCTTCATCTTCTATTTGTTTCCTTTTCTTTATGTAGTTGGCAATATAAGGATTTTCAATGCAATTCACCGCACAATACATATAAATATTCTCTAGATCAAAATCAAGAACTCTATCAAGATTAAACTTTGGAATACCCTCAGTTATACGTTTCATTTCTTCATAACCCAAAAGAAGGCTAAGCTCTTTATGAAGCTCAAGGGTAATCAAATTATCACAATGTTTGGACATGACTTGATCATGAAACAAATAGCATTGGAGCTTTAAATGACCATGTTCATTGCAAAGTTCACAAGGGGCACGAAAAATATTGAATCTTTCAGCACATTCATCTAGACTTTCTTGCAACAATTTAGTTTCTAAGTACTTATGCCTCTTGCAATATCTATCTTCCCTATTTGGTGTGTACATGCAAACCCAATCTACTCCATAAAAATTGACATGTTTATAGGAGGTATTTTCATCATAACTAGTGCAATCATCATTAGCATCATGGATATTCAAAGAATTTGTACTAACAACATTGCAATCATGCTCATCATTCAAAGATTTAGTGCCAAACATTTTGTAGATTTCTTCTTCTAGCACTTGAGCACAATTATCCTTTCCATCATACTCACGAAAGATATTAAAAAGATGAAGCATATGAGACAAACTCAATTCCATTTTTTGTAGTTTTCTTTTATAAACTAGACTAGTGCTAAAACAAGAAACAAAAAGATTTGATTGCAAGATCTAAAGATATACCTTCACTTACCTAGCCTCCCCGGCAACGCGCCAGAAAAGAGCTTGATGTCTACTACACAACCTTCTTCTTGTAGACGTTGTTGGGCCTCCAAGTGCAGAGGTTTGTAGGACAGTAGCAAATTTCCCTCAAGTGGATGACCTAAGGTTTATCAATCCGTAGGAGGCGTAGGATGATGATGGTCTCTCTCAAGCAACCCTGCAACCAAATAACAAAGAGTCTCTTGTGTCCCCAACACACCCAATACAATTGTAAATTGTATAGGTGCACTAGTTCGGCGAAGAGATGGTGATACAAGTGCAATATGGATGGTAGATAAAGGTATTTGTAATCTGAAAATATAAAAACAGCAAGGTAACTAATGATAAAAGTGAGCGTAAACGGTATTGCAATGATAGGAAATAAGGCCTAGGGTTCATACTTTCGCTAGTGTAAGTTCCCTCAACAATACTAACATAATTGGATCACATAACTATCCCTCAACATGCAACAAAGAGTCACTCCAAAGTCACTAATAGCGGAGAACGAACGAAGAGATTATGGTAGGGTACGAAACCACCTCAAAGTTATTCTTTCCAATCAATCCGTTGGGCTATTCCTATAAGTGTCACAAACAACCCTAGAGTTCGTACTAGAATAACACCTTAAGATACAAATCAACCAAAACCCTAATGTCACCTAGATACTCCAATGTCACCTCAAGTATCCGTGGGTATGATTATACGATATGCATCACACAATCTCAATTCATCTATTCAACCAACACAAAGAACCTCAAAGAGTGCCCCAAAGTTTCTACCAGAGAATCACGACGAAAACGTGTGCCAACCCCTATGCATAGGTTCCCAATGTCACGAAACCCGCAAGTTGGTCACCAAAACATACATCAAGTGGCACGTGGTATCCCATTGTCACCACAGATATCCACGGCAAGACATACATCAAGTGTTCTCAAGTCTTTAAAGACTCAATCCGATAAAATTACTTCAAAGGGGAAACTCGATTCATTACAAGAGAGAAGAGGGGGGAAGAAACATCATAGGATCCAAATATAATAGCAAAGCTCGCAATACATCAAGATCGTATCATCTCAAGAACACGAGAGAGAGAGAGAGAGAGAGAGATCAAACACATAGCTACTGGTACATACCCTCAGCCCCGAGGGAGAACTACTCCCTCCTCGTCATGGAGAGCACCGGGATGATGAAGATGGCCACCGGAGAAGGATTGCCCCCTCCGGCAGGGTGCCGGAACGGGTCTAGATTGAGTTTCCGTGGCTACGGAGGCTTCTGGCGACGGAACTCCCGATCTATGTTGCTCCCGGATGTTTTTAGGGTATATGGAGATATATAGGCGGAAGAAGTACGTTAGTGGTGCTCCGAGGGGCCCACGAGGCAGGGGCGCGCGCCCAGGGGGGGCGCCCTCCACCCTCGTGACCTCCCCGGAAACTTCTTGGAGTAGGGTCCAAGTCTCCTGGATCACGTTTGGTGAGAAGATCACGTTCCCGAAGGTTTCATTCCATTTGGACTCCGTTTGATATTTTGTTTCCTCGAAATACTGAAATAGGCAAAAAAACAACAATTCTGGGCAGGGCCTCCGGTTAATAGGTTAGTCCCAAAAATAATATAAAAGTGGAAAATAAAGCCCAATATAGTCCAAAACAGTAGATAAAGTAGCATGGAGCAATCAAAAATTATAGATATGTTGGAGACGTATCAGGCATCCCCAAGCTTAATTCCTGCTCGTCCTCGAGTAGGTAAATGATAAAAAGAGAATTTTTGATGCGGAGTGATACTTTGGCATAATTTCAATGTAAATCTTCTTAATCATGGTATGAATATTCAGATCCGAAAGGTTCAAGACAAAAGTTTATATTGACATAAAAAATGATAATACTTCAAGCATACTAATCAAACAATTATGTCATCTCAAAATAACATGGCCAAAGGAAGTTCATCCCTACAAAATCATATAGTTAGGCTATGCTTCATTTTCTTCACACAAAGATGTTCCCAACTTCTATACCCCCGATGACAAGCCAAGCAATTGTTTCATACTCAAATAATCTCAAACCTTTTCAACCTTCACGCAATACATGAGCGCGATCCATGGACATAGCACTATGGGTGGTATAGAATATGATGATGGGGATTGTGTGGAGAAGACAAAAAAAGGAGAAAGTCTCACATCAACGAGGCTAATCAATGAGCTATGGAGATGCCCATCAATTGATGTTAATGCAAGGAGTAGGGATTGCCATGCAACGGATGCACTAGAGCTAAGAATGCTCAACAAAAGAAAACTAGTGGGTGTGCATCCAACTTGCTTGCTCATGAAGACCTAGGGCATTTTGAGGAAGCCCATCGTTGGAATATACAAGCCAAGTTTTATAATGAAAAATTCCCACTAGTATGAACAAGACAACTTATGAGACTCACTATATGAAATCATGGTGTTACTTTGAAGCACAATATATGAGACTCACTACATGAAGAACAAGGTGCTACTTTGAAGCACAAGTGTGGAAAAAGAGATAGTAGCATTGCCCTTTTTATTTTCTCTCTTTTTTTGGGCCTTTCTTTTTTTATTTTTGGCCTTTCTCTTTTTTTTGATTGGGCAATGCTCTAATAATGATGATATTCACACTTCTATTGATTACAACATAATGATTACAACTCGATACTAGAACAAGATATGACTCTATATGAATGCCTCCGGCGGTGTACCGGGATGGTGCAATGAATCAAGAGTGACATGTATGAAGAATAATGCATGGTGGCTTTGCCACAAATACGATGTCAACTACAAGATCATGCAATGGCAATATGACAAAAGTAAAGCATGTCATGATGATGATGATGGAAGTTGCATGGCAATATATCTCGGAATGGCTATGGAAATGCCATGATAGGTAGGTATGGTGGCTGTTTTGAGGAAGATATGGGGAGGTTTATGTGTGAAAGAGCGTATCATATCACGGGGTTTGGATGCACCGGCGAAGTTTGCACCAACTCTCAATGTGAGAAAGGGCAATGCACGGTACCGAAGAGGCTAGCAAATGGCGGAAAGGTAAAAGTGCGTATAATCCATGGACTCAACATTAGTCAAAAGAACTCATATACTTATTGCAAAAATTTAGAAGTCATCAAAAATCAAGTACTACGCGCATGCTCCTAGGGGGATAGATTGGTAGGAAAAGACCATCGCTCGTCCCCGACCGCCACTCATAAGGATGCACAAGCCAGGTACACTTCATGCTT
>NC_057812.1:255506054-255510806 GCF_018294505.1 Triticum aestivum | reverse complement strand
ATTATCACCTCCATATCTCAAAACAATTATCAAGCATCAAACTTATCTTAGTATTCAACCCACTAAAAAGAAAGTTTCACATATCTTGAATACCAAGTATATTAACATTAAGCAAATTACCATGCTATTAACGACTCTCAAAATAATCTAAGTGAAGCATGAGAGATCAAGTTTCTTTAAAACAAACCACCACCGTGCTCTAAAAGATCTAAGTGAAGCACTAGAGCAAAAATTATCACGCTCAAAAAGATATAAGTGAAGCACATAGAGTAAACTATCAAGCTCAAAAGATATAAGTGAAGCACATAGAGTATTCTAACAAATTTCAATTCATACATGGCTCTCTCAAAAGGTGTGTACAGCAAGGATGATTGTGGTAGACTAACAAGTAAAGACACAAATAATACAAGACTCTCCAAGCAAAACACATATCATGTGGTGAATAAAAATATAGCTCCAAGTAAATTACCGATGGAAGTGGACAAAAGAGGGGATGCCTTCCGGGGCATCCCCAAGCTTTGACTTTTTGGTGTCCTTGGATTATCTTGGGGGTTCCATGGGCATCCCCAAGCTTAGGCTCTTGCCACTCCTTGTTCCATAATCCATCAAAAGAATTCACCCAAAACTTGAAAACTTTACAACACAAAACTCAATAGAAATCTCGTGAGCTCCGTTAGAGAAAGAAAACAAAAGACTACTTTAAGGTACTGTAGTGAACTTGTTCTTTATTTGTATTGGTGTTAAACCTACTGTATTCCAACTTCTCTATGGTTTATAAACTATTTTACTAGCCATAGATTCATCAAAATAAGCAAACAACACACGCAAAACAGAATCTGTCAAAAACAGAACAGTCTGTAGTAATCTGTTACTAACGCAAACTTCTGGAACCCAAAAAATTCTACCAAAATTAGAAGACCTGGGAAATTTGTTTATTGATCAGCAGCAATTGTAATCACTATTTTATCACGTTCTGGTGATTTTTGACAATTCGGGCACTGAGCGCAAAGATTCTGGAAATTACAGCAAGATCAAATAACTATCTTCCAAGAAGATCTAATAGGTTTAACTTGGCACAAACACTAATTAAAAGATAAAACCACATCTAAACAGAATCTAGATGGATTATTTATTCCTAAACAGAACCAAAAACAAAAAACCCAAAATAAAATTGGGTTGCCTCCCAACAAGCGCTATCGTTTAACGCCCCTAGCTAGGCATGATGATTTCAATGATGCTCACATAAAAGATAAGAATTGTAACATAAAGAGATCATCATGAAGAATATGACTAGCACATTTAAGTCTAACCCACTTCCTATGCATAGGTATTTTGTGAGAAAACAACTTGTGGGGACAAGAATCAACTTGCATAGGAAGGTAAAACAAGCATAATGTAACACCCTCGATGCGACTATAGCTCCCACGTGTCGAGGCACGACTTAGAGACATAATCTCATTGAAGGCATATGTCGTAAGTTAGGCAATCTTCAAAACATCCCATGTAATGATAACAAAAGGGAAGATAACATAGTGGGCTTACACTCGCCACGTCAATCAAGAACATAAATAACATTACATCATCCAAACACTCATGGCCCGACTACGGCGCCAAAATAAAAGAGAACCCAACATGCGACAACGGTCCCATTCACCCCCAACTGGGCACCACTACTGATCATCGAGAAAGGAAACATAGTATCGTTGAGAGTCTTCGTCGAACTCCCACTTGAGCTCATATGCGTCTCCTGGAGCGGAATCATCAGGCCCTGCATCTGGTGTAATAGTAATCTGTGAGCCACAGGGACTCAACAATCTCGCACCCTCGTGATCAAGACTATTTAAGCTTATAGGCATGGCAAGGTAAAATATGAGTGGAGCTGCAGCAAGCGACTAGCAAATATGGTGGCTAGCTTATTTGCAAAGGAGAGCGAGAAGAGGAGGCAAGGCGCGAGCGAGAAACTAGAGAGCAACCTGCGCAGACATTACTCCAACACCGTGTCCACTTCCCGGACTCCGCCGAGAAGAGGCCATCACGATAACACACTCAGTTGATTCATTTTAATTAAGTTAAGGTTCAAGTTATCTACAAGCGGACATTAACAAATTCCCATCTGCCCATAACCGCGGGCACGACTTTTGAAAGTCCAATCCCTTCAGGGGAGTCCCAACTTAGCCCATGACAAGCTCTCATGGTCAACGAAGGAATAGACCTCCTCCCAAGACGTTCCGATCAGACTCGGTATCTCGGTACTTCAAGACAACTCCGACAATGGTAAAACAAGTCCAGCAACACCACCCGTTGTGCCGACAAATCCTGATAGGAGCTGCACATATCTCGTTCTCAGGGCACACCGGATAAGCTAAGCTTACATGAGCCAACGTAACCCAAGTTGCCAAGGGACGGCCCCGCACGGTGCTCTAGGTTGGACCAACACTCAGAGGAGCACTGGCCCAGGGGGGTTTAAAATAAGATGACCCTTGAGTCCGTGAAACCCAAGGGAAAAGGCTAGGTGGCAAATGGTAAAACCAAGGTTGGGCATTACTGGAGAAGTTTTATTCATGGCGGACTGTCAAGGGGTTCCCATTATAACCCAACCGCGTAAGGAACGCAAAATCCAGGAACATAACACCGATATGATGGAAACTAGGGCGGCAAGAGTGGAACAAAACACTAGGCGAGAGGCCAAGCCTTCCACCCTTTACCAAGTATATAGATGCATTAAGATAACAAGGCAATATAATGATATCCCAACAAGTAAATAAAAGATGTTCCAACAAGGAACGGCCTCCAATCTTCACTTGCAACTAGCAACGCTATAAGAGGGGCTGAGCAAAGCGGTAACATAGCCAATCAACGGTTTGCTAGGACATGGTGGGTTAGAGGTTTGACATGGCAGTTTGGGAGGCTTGCAAGCAAGTGGTAGGCATCATAGCATTGGCAAAGCAAAAGAGCGAGCAAACTAGCATAGCAAAGATAGTAGTGATTTCGAGGGTATGATCATCTTGCCTGCACAGTTGTTAGAGTTGACTGGATCCTCAAAAGCAAACTCAACGGGCTCCTCGTTAGCGAACTCGTCTCCCGGCTCTACCCAAACAAGACAAACAAGCAACAAGGATACAATCAACCACGTGCAAGACCAAGCAATATGATGAAATGAAGATATGCTATGCGGGATGCGATGCGGGATGCAAAATGCAAGATATGACAGGAAATGCATGAACCTGGCCTCAACTTGGAAAACCAAGTGTGCCACTGGAAAGATGAGATGAAATCGCTTGAAAACGATATAAAGAACGCCGGAATCGGAGTTACGGTTTGGAAATGGCAAGCGATTCAAAAATGACACCGGTCTGCGATTTACAGCAAGTAGGCATCTAAATGCAATGAGATGAACATGCTACAGCACCCAAACATGACAACAAAATACATGGCAGGGAAGCATTCAAGATGCTTAACAAAAGTCTAGCACTGAGCTACGGCCAAATCGTCCATTAGGAGGTTCAAACAAGCATGGCAAAAACGCAAATGGTAAAACAGATCTCAGACTTAGTGAAATTAACACTTGTCTGAAATTTCAGATCATATAACCCTCTTCGGAGAAACAAAACAACATGCTACAGGACCTGAACATGACAAGGAAAGACACGACATGGAGCTACTCAACAAGCTTAACAAAAGTTCCTTAGTGACCTTGAGCCAAAAGGGATCACAAAATATACTAACAAGCACACGAACATAGCAAAAACATAATTAGTTTTCAGACTTAGTGAAAACTGTGACATGCTGAAACATAACTCACGAAGGCATGTTTACGAGCTCGATGCACTCACCACGGTGCAAGTCATGGCAAGACAAGCACACATCCCTTAAGAAGGCACAAAATGCAAGCTAGACATGGCAAGAACAATGGCATAGCATGCACGGATCAACCACAATAACATCGGCAAAATCGCAAACAAGTTGACGATCTGCCCAGATTCGCAACGAAGCAAAAGTAGAGCTCGATTGACCCAAGCTAGGGTGCTCCATAATTGCAAACAAAGACATTGATGGATAGAGCACTACAAGGTTAACAAAACTCCCTTACTGATCATCCTCAAAAGAGACACGGATCACTAGGAAACAACACGAACATATGGCATCATGAGATAAACAATCCTAGGACTTAGTGAAATCACTAAGTCCCTGAAAACAGAATTACCGGGTGCCTCACTTTGCAAGCTTGCACAAGTCACTACACACATCCTAAAAATACATGGGTTGCACCTCTGGAAAGATGACAAAACCCTTAACAAAATATATGAAGAACTCACGGGCATATAGTGCACACAATAATCATGGAAAAAATGACAAAAGTGCTAAACGGAGTAACAGATCTGACAATTAACTCAAGTAGCCCTCTTCTAACAGCATTTCGCGCATCAAGATGAGCTCAAATGAAAATTAAGCAATGGAATGAAATGATGTGCTCTCTGAGATGAACATTTTGATATGCTATATGCCCAAATCGGAGCTACGAATGCAAAGTTACGGGGCCTCGAACAGGAGCATATGGACTGAAAATTCCTGGGACTTGGAGAAAAAAATGACCTAGGATTTCCAGATTTGGATCTCGCGCACGCAAACCGAGGCAGTTCCGGCAAGCACTGTTCGCCGGCGGCGGGGACGACGCCGGAGGAGGTCGCTGGGGGAGAGGGAGACGTGGAGGAGGCCGGCCGGGGCGAGGTCGTCGGCGGGGCGGCTCCCACG
>NC_057812.1:255496214-255505714 GCF_018294505.1 Triticum aestivum | reverse complement strand
GGGGCGCGGTTGGCCGCGGGCGGCGCGGGCGGCGAGCGGCGGCAGGCGGCGAGCTCCGGCCGGGCGGGCGCGGGCGCGAGGAGGCGTGGGGCGGCGCTTGTGGCTGCGGGCGCGCGGGCCGGGGAGGGCTCCCCGCGGGCCCTGCGGGCTTCGGCGGCGGCGCGGCGAAGTGGGGCGTGGCCCGGTGACGTGGCGCGCAGCGATTGGGCGAGGGGTCGGCGGCAGACGTGTCCGGCCCGGACGGACGTGTCCGGCCGGCGCGGAGACGATTTTTTAGGGTTTCGGGGAGAGGGGATCCGGGATATTTCGAGGGGGACCTATTTATAGGCATAGAGGGAGCTAGGAGAGTCCAAATGAGGTGTGGTTTTCGGCCACGCGATCATGATCGAACGCTCTAGGACATGGAGCAGAGTTTGGTGGGTTTTGGGCCAAATTGGAGGGGTGTTGGGCTGCAACACACACGAGGCCTTTTCGGTCCCTCGGTTAACCGTTGGAGTATCAAACGAAGTCCAAATGATACGAAACTTGACAGGCGGTCTACCGGTAGAAAACCAAGGCCGCTTGGCAAGTCTCGGTCCAATCCGGAAATGTTTAATCCCCACACACGAAAGAAAGCTAGAAATGACCACCAGAGGAGAACGAAGCGCCGGAATGCAAAACGGACAACGGGGAAAATGCTCGAATGCATGAGACGAACATGTATGCAAATGCAATGCACATGATGACATGATATGAGATGCATGACAACCACAACAACTCACGGAGACAAAACCCAAACCCGAGAGAATAAATATAACTTAACGCCGGAAACGGCAAGAGTTGGAGTACAAATTGGGAAAGTTACATTCGGGGTGTTACAACACTCCACCACTACGAAAGGATCTCGTCCCGAGATCTAGGACTGAAAGAACGCCGGGTACTCAGAACGGAGGTGATCCTCGCGTTCCCAGGTAGCTTCATGGTCGGAATGGTGTGACCACTTGACTTGAGAAATTTGATTGACTTGTTGCGAGTCTTGCGTTCAGTCTCTTCAAGAATAGCAACTGGGTGCCCACGATAGGAGAGATCTTCTTGGAGCTCAATGTCCTCGAAGTTGACGGTGCGGTTAGGAGTCTTGAAGCACTTTCGAAGCTGAGAGACATGGAACACATCATGAACATTTGCAAAGTTTGAAGGAAGCTCGAGTTGATAGGCGAGGTCGCCTCTCTTGCTGACAATCATGAAAGGTCCCACGTATCTAGGGGCAAGCTTCCCTTTGATACCGAAGCGACGAGTACCTTTCATAGGATAGACACGGAGGTAAACATGATCTCCGATCTCGGAAGCCAAATCATGGTGCTTACTATCATAGTAGCTCTTCTGGCGGGATTGGGCCGCTTTGAGGTTATCACGAATGACTTTGCACATTTCTTCTGCTTCTGTGATTAAGTCATTACCCAAAAGCTGACGTTCGCCGGTTTCAGACTAGTTGAGAGGGGTACGGCACTTCCTGCCATACAGAATTTCAAAAGGGGCCTTGCCCGAACTTGCTTGAAAACTATTGTAGGAGAATTCAGCATAAGGAAGACAATCCTCCCACTTCATGCCGAAGGAGATCACACAAGCCCTGAGCATATCTTCAAGAATCTGGTTGACACGCTCGACTTGACCGCTTGTTTGAGGATGGAAAGCTGTGCTGAAGCGGATGTTGGTGCCCATGGCCTTCTGAAAAGAATCCCAAAACTTCGAGGTAAAGATGCTGCCACGGTCTGAAGAGATCACTTGAGGAATACCATGCAAAGAGACAATACGAGAGGTATAGAGTTCCGCCAATTGAACTGCAATGATCGACTCTTTGATAGGCAGAAAATGAGCCACTTTGGTGAGTTTGCCGATGACAACGAATATAGCATCATTGCCACGCTTGGACTTAGGAAACCCAGTCACGAAGTCCATTTCAATGTGGTCAAACTTCCATTCTAGAATGGCAAGAGGTTGGAGGAGACCTCCTGGCCTTTGGTGTTCTGCCTTCACTCTTCTGCAGACATCACATTCATTCACGAATTGAGCGATCTCGCGCTTCATTCGAGTCCACCAATAAGCTTGCTTGAGGTCCTGATACATCTTCGTGCTCCCATGGTGGATGGAGAGGAGAGAATTGTGAGCCTCGTTCATGATCACTTTACGAAGGTCACCTTTGGGTACAACAATACGATCCTCGAAGAAGAGAGTGTCCTTGTCATCAAGGCGGCAACACTTGTACTTGGACTGACTCTTGGCAATCCCAATCTTCACCTTTTTCACCATAGCATCAAGAAGCTGGGCTTGGCGAATCTGGTCTTCCAAGGTAGGAGAAACTTGAAGGTTGGCGAGGAAACCTTGAGGAACAACTTGCAGATTAAGTTTGCGGAAAGCTTCACAAAGCTCGGGTTGATAAGGCTTAAGAATCAGACTATTGTAGTAAGCCTTCCTGCTCAAAGCGTCAGCAATCACATTAGCCTTGCCTGGAGTGTATTCAAAACTCGGATTATACTATTGAATCATTTCGACCCATCGAGTTTGCCTGAGGTTGAGATTAGGCTGAGTGAAGATGTACTTGAGACTCTTGTGATCAGTGAAAATGTCCACTTTTCTTCCCAATAGAAGATGTCTCCAAGTCAAAAGAGCATGCACAACTGCCGCCAACTCGAGATCATGAGTGGGGTAGTTCTTCTCATTAGGCTTCAACTGGCGAGATGTATAAGCAACAACTTTCTTCTCTTGCATCAATACCACGCCAAGACCTTGGAGAGAGGCATCACAAAAGACCTCGTACGGCTTGGATTCATCAGGCGGAGTCAGAATTGGAGCAGTGATCAATTTTCTTTCAAAGTGTTGAAAGCAATATCACACTCCAGAGACCAAACGTACTTGACGTGCTTCTGAAGAAGATTAGAGAGAGGCTTCGCGATCTTGGAAAAGTTTTCAACGAATCTTCGGCAATAGCTTGCGAGACCGAGAAAACTGCGGAGTTGCTTCACGTTCTGAGGAGGTTCCCAATTCACAATTGCAGACACCTTCTCAGGATTCACGGCAATGCCCTTGGCAGAGATGATATAACCAAGATAAAGCACCTCATCAAGCCAAAGTTCACACTTGGAGAACTTGGCGTAGAACTGATGTTCTCTGAGCTTATCGAGAACCAAACGCAAATGCTTGGCATGATCTTCCTTGTTCTTGGAGAAAACCAGAATGTCGTCGAGATAGACCAAAACGAAGTCATTGGTGTAGGCGTTGAAGATGAAGTTCATCATGCGAGAGAACGTCGGAGGAGCGTTGGTGAGGCCAAAAGACATGACAGTGTATTCATAAGAACCAAAGCTTGTCCTGAAAGCCGTCTTGGGAATATCTTCTTCACGAATGCGAATCTGGTGATAACCCATACGGAGATCAAGCTTGGAGAATACTTGGGCACCTTTGAGTTGTTCAAACAGCTCATTGATGTTGGGAAGTGGGTATTTGTTCTTGATGGTCTTCTTGTTCACTGGACGGTAATCAACACACAGTCAGTCCGTTCCATCCTTCTTCTTTACAAAAAGAACACCACAAGCCCACGGAGAAGAACTAGGCCGGATGAGACCCATTTTCTCTTGCATATCGAGTTGCTTCTTCAGCTCCTTCAACTCTTCAGGTCCGAGCTTGTAAGGACGTTTGCACACCGGTTCCGTACCAGGCTCAAGATCAATAACGAATTCAACTGGCCGGTGCGGAGGCATTCCTGGGAGCTCTTCTAGAAAGACGTCTTGATATTCGCAAACGACTGGAATTTGAGAGATGGCATCCAATTCACCCTTCTCATTGAGAGAAAACAGACGGATAGTATCATCACGAGCGGCAAAGACAATTACATCCTCAGACGAATGAGTCAATTGAATCTGCCTGGCTGCACAATCAAGCTGAGACTTGTGCTTAGAAAGCCAATCCATTCCGAGAATAAGATCAATATCCGAGTTACCAAGAACCATTGGAGAAGCCAGAAACTTGAAATCACCCATCATGATAGAAACATCCAGGACTATTGAAGTAGCCCTCATAGACTTAGCCGGAGAAACCACTCCCATAGGTTTACCCAACATTTGTGAAACGAAGTCATGCTTGGAAACAAATGATCTTGACATGAAACAATGCGATGCACCAGTGTCAAAAAGAACTTTTGCTGGAAAAGAGTTAACTGGAAAGATACCCATGATCACATCTGACGAGTCCTCTGCCTGAGCTGCATTCATCAAATTGACCTTGGCATGCTTGGGGTTATGCTTGACCACAGCTGTACTTGCCGATCTGACAGGAGGAGGAGGAGGAAGACGCCTCTGGTTGAAACACTTGTTGGCATAGTGACCCTTCTGTTGGCACTTGTTGCACGTGACCTCTGAAAGCAGATGGTGATACAGAGCACTCGATCTTGGAGCTTGAGACGAAGTCTTGTTCTGAAAGTCAGGGTTGGGTGGGTGGGAAGAACCACTGCCACCTTTGCTCTTCTGCTGATACGGCTGATGGAATGGAGGAGGAGGAAGCCAAAACCTATGCTGCTTGGCCACTTGAGTAGAGGAAGAAGGAGTAACATCTCTGACTCGCTTCTTGGAAGCATCACACCTCAACTGAGCAGCCTCTTGCTTCAGTGCCATGTTGTAGAACTCATCGTATCTCAAGGGCTCGAAGAGGACAAGAGCGACCTGAATTTCTTCTCTGAGACCACCCCTGAACTGATATATCATGCTCTTCTCATCCGGGACATCCTGCTTGGCAAAGCGGGCGAGCTTCTAAAACAACTTGTTGTAGTCATAGACAGACAAAGAGCCTTGCTTCAGATTGCGGAATTCCTCAAGCTTGCTTTCAACCACGCTCTGGGGAATATGATGAGCTCGGAAATCTCGACGGAAATCATCCCAAGTGATAACACGTCCACCTCTGGAGTCCTTGTACTGCTGGAACCATTCTGCAGCTTGATCTTTGAGTTGGAAGGAAGCGAACTTTACAAAGTCCTCAGGCCTGACGTTACTGCACTCGAAATGCTTGCACAGATCCACAAGCCAATCGTCAGCATCGGTTGCCTCAACACAATTGCTGAAAGTCTTTGGCCCGTTAGCAAGGAACTGGTTGAGTGTAGCAAAGTGACTCCGATTGCTGCCTTGATTCCCTTGACTGCCTTGATTGCGCTCTTGAAGAATTTGCATGATCAGCTGTGTGTTTGCATTGGTTGCGGCCATCACAGCTTGCCATGCCTCCGGAGGAGGTGGAGGTGGTGGCGGATCAGGATTCGGAGTCGTGCGCGTTGGAGGAGCCATCCTGAAGAGGTTGACCACCATTAGCACATTGATAGACAAATAATGAAGCTGAATCCAACGGAATGAAAAATTCCAACATATAGTCTTCACATCCGAACAAAATGAACGAATGCATTCCTCTTGAAATGGTCACATATCCATAAATTGAGAAGCCACGTAGAATTAAGGTAGAGAAATAAATCAACAAGGTATGGATCAAGAATGAATAATCGGTAAGAGATCCCAATCTCAAACCAATATCCGAGGAAGAAAAACTAGAGCTACTAGAATTCCCACCTATGAAACTTCCGAACCTTTTCGGTTATGCAATCAGGTGTTGGGGATACAGGGGAAGCATAATATCTCACCCAAACTAGCAAATCCTACATCCAGCTGTATCCATCCTTCAACACATAACCAAGAAACCTTCGGAAACCATCTACCTCAACCTTCGAAAAGCATCCGTTATACAAGTTATGGCGATACTCCCGAACTCCCGCCCCGGTACTGGGTGGCGTCGACGTTATCTCACCAACGAACTGCATAAAAGAGATTTTCGATGTCGGCGTACTAAACTCAGGTATTCCAGAACTGCAACGATAAAATTATGATGACAACACCTCAGAGCTCAACTCCCCGGGACACTTCCACTAAACCCCTGACAGGAGGCACCAAGACAATGTTCTCATCATAAAACCATCGGAACGATTCCAAGATACCCGTGTGATCCTAAAAATTTTTTTAGTGAAATTTGAGAAGAGAAGAGTCAAAACTCTACGTCAGGATGCCTTACCAGAGCGATGAGGAGACTGGGAAGTAAAAAGAATTCCTAATCTCTCCGATATATAATTCCTAAATGACTCAAAACATTTTTCTAGACACAACTCGGCCGCTAAAAACGATCAAGCAATGGGGCTCCTAAGGTCGGGGAAGGCTCTGATTACCAACTTGTAACACCCTCGATGCGACTATAGCTCCCACATGTCGAGGCACGACTTAGAGACATAATCACATTGAAGGCATATGTCGTAAGTTAGGCAATCTTCACAACGTCCCATGTAATGATAACAAAAGGGGAGATAACATAGTGGGCTTACACTCGCCACGTCAATCAAGAACATAAATAACATTAAATCATCCAAACACTCATGGCCCGACTACGCCGCCAAAATAAAAGAGAACCCAACATGCGACAATGTTCCCGTTCACCCCCAACTGGGCACCACTACCGATCATCGGGAAAGGAAACATAGTATCGTTGAGAGTCTTTGTCGAACTCCCACTTGAGCTCATACGCGTCTCCTGGAGCGGAATCATCAGGCCCTGCATCTGGTGTAATAGTAATTTGTGAGCCACAGGGACTCAGCAATCTCGCACCCTCGCGATCAAGACTATTTAAACTTATAGGCATGGCAAGGTAAAATATGAGTGGAGCTGCAGCAAGCGACTAGCAAATATGGTGGCTAGCTTATTCGCAAAGGAGAGCGAGAAGAGGAGGCAAGGCGCGAGCGAGAAACTAGAGAGCAACCTGCGCAGACATTACTCCAACACCATGTCCACTTCCCGGACTCCGCCGAGAAGAGGCCATCACGGTAACACACTCAGTTGATTCATTTTAATTAAGTTAAGGTTCAAGTTATCTACAACCGGACATTAACAAATTCCCATCTGCCCATAACCGCGGGCACGACTTTCGAAAGTCCAATCCCTGTAGGGGAGTCCCAACTTAGCCCATGACAAGCTCTCACCGTCAACGAAGGAATAGACCTCCTCCCAAGATGTTCCGATCAGACTCGGTATCTCGGTACTTCAAGACAACTCCGACAATGGTAAAACAAGTCCACCAACACCACCCGCTGTGCTGACAAATCCCGATAGGAGCTGCACATATCTCGTTCTCAGGGCACACTGGATAAGCTAAGCGTACGGGAGCCAACGTAACCCAAGTTGCCAAGGGACGGCCCCGCACGGTGCTCTAGGTTGGACCAACACTCAGAGGAGCACTGGCCCAGGGGGTGTTTAAAATAAGATGACCCTTGAGTCCGCGAAACCCAAGGGAAAAGGCTAGGTGGCAAATGGTAAAACCAAGGTTGGGCATTGCTGGAGAAGTTTTATTCAAGGCGGACTGTCTAGGGGTTCCCATTATAACCCAACCGCGTAAGGAACGCAAAATCCGGGAACATAACACCGATATGACGGAAACTAGGGCGGCAAGAGTGGAACAAAACACTAGGCGAGAGGCCGAGCCTTCCACCCTTTACCAAGTATATAGGTGCATTAAGATAACAAGGCAATATAATGATATCCCAACAAGTAAATAAAAGATGTTCCAACAAGGAACGGCCTCCAATCTTCACCTGCAACTAGCAACGCTATAAGAGGGGCTGAGCAAAGTGGTCACATAGCCAATCAACGGTTTTCTAGGACATGGTGGGTTAGAGGTTTGACATGACAGTTTGGGAGGCTGGCAAGCAAGTGGTAGGCATCGTAGCATTGGCAAAGCAAAAGAGCGAGCAAACTAGCATAGCAAAGATAGTAGTGATTTCGAGGGTATGATCATCTTGCCTGCACAGTTGTCAGAGTTGACTGGATCCTCAAAAGCAAACTCAACGAGCTCCTCGTTAGCGAACTCGTCTCCCGGCTCTACCCAAACAAGACAAAAAAGCAACAAGGATACAATCAACCACGTGCAAGACCAAGCAATATGATGAAATGAAGATATGCTATGCGGGATGCGATGCGGGATGCAAAATGCAAGATATGACAGGAAATGCATGAACCTGGCCTCAACTTGGAAAACCAAGTGTGCCACTGGAAAGATGAGATGAAATCGCTTGAAAACGATATAAAGAACGCCGGAATCGGAGTTACGGTTTGGAAATGGCAAGCGATTCAAAAATGACACCGGTATGCGATTTACAGCAAGTAGGCATCTAAATGCAATGAGATGAACATGCTACAGCACCCAAACATGACAACAAAATACATGGCAGGGAAGCATTCAAGATGCTTAACAAAAGTCTAGCACTGAGCTACGGCCAAATCGTCCATTAGGAGGTTCAAACAAGCATGGCAAAAACGCAAATGGTAAAACAGATCTCAGACTTAGTGAAATTAACACTTGTCTGGAATTTCAGATCATATAGCCCTCTTCGGAGCAACAAAACAACATGCTACAGGACCTGAACATGACAAGGAAAGACATGGCATGGAGCTACTCAACAAGCTTAACAAAAGTTCCTTAGTGACCTTGAGCCAAAAGGGATCACAAAATATACTAACAAGCACACGAACATAGCAAAAACATAATCAGTTTTCAGACTTAGTGAAAACTGGGACATGCTGCAACATAACTCACGAAGGTATGTTTACGAGCTCGATGCACTCACCACGGTGCAAGTCATGGCAATACAAGCACACATCCCTTGAGAAGGCACAAAATGCAAGCTAGACATGGAAACAACAATGGCATAGCATGCACGGATCAACCACAATAACATCGGCAAAATCGCAAACAAGTTGACGATCTGCCCAGATTCGCAACAAAGCAAAAGTAGAGCTCGATTGACTCAAGCTAGGGTGCTCCATAATTGCAAACAAAGACATTGGTGGATAGAGAACTACATGGTTAACAAAACTCCCTTACTGATCATCCTCAAAAGAGGTACGGATCACTAGGAAACAACACGAACATATGGCATCATGAGATAAACAATCCCAGGACTTAGTGAAATCACTAAGTCCCTGAAAACAGAATTACCGGGTGCCTCACTTTGCAAGCTTGCACATGTCACTACACACATCCTAAAAATACATGGGTTGCACCTCTGGAAAGATGACAAAACCCTTAACAAACATATGAAGAACTCACGGGCATATCATGCACATAATAATCATGGAAAAAATGACAAAAGTGCTAAACGGAGTAACACATCTGACAATTAACTCAAGTAGCCCTCTTCTAACAGCATTTCGGGCATCAAGATGAGCTCAAATGAAAATGGTGCAATGGAATGAAATGATGTACTCTTTGAGGTGAACATTTTGATATGCTATATGCCCAAATCAGAGTTACGGATGCAAAGTTACGGGGCCTCGAATAGGAGCATATGGACTGAAAATTCCTGGGACTTAGAGAAAAAAATGACCTAGGGTTTCCAGATCTGGATCTCGCGCACGCAAACCGAGGCGATTCCGGCGAGCACTGTTCACCGGCGG